>NC_137913.1:22127135-22162135 GCF_963457725.1 Sprattus sprattus | reverse complement strand
GGACAGTCCTGTGATGGGCACTTCCCTTGAGGTACCAGTGCTTCCCAGTCCCCCTCTCTCTACCCAGAGGTAAAACTCTCTATTTTGTGTAGGTCCACCTACTGAACCCAACATACAGATCTGTGCTCATTTCACATGCATGTTCTTATATATTCAAGAATAATACAGTAGAAAATAAAAAAGTCTCTTCATAAAATGTTGCTTTTTTATCAAGATGTAAATGTCCGGCAAGTGAGAGTTCTTTTAGCACTGATTTGTTGCAATATTGTAGTACTGACCAACCTACACTAGATGGCGCTAGCATCTCAGGAGAGAGCCTGAATCCGTTTCGGGTGGTGGAGGCATCTGCTGGCTCCGATGAATCCTCAGGTCAGGAGGAGGCGAAACGAGCTTCCACTCCTGTGCCTGATACAATGAGGTACCACACAGACTGCACAGAGTTTACACAGATTTTGTTAAGCACAGATTTCTCTCACAAAAGGAGGGTCATGGATCCATAGATTCCCAATTACTGAATCATTCATAAATTCATCGATGCACAGACACACAGACTCATAATGAAGCATTTTCACGTGTTGATTCCCGGGTCCTGCCATTATAAGTTGAGTGAAGCCACCTGTTTTAGTAGTGATCACATTGCCTGGAAACTCAAACCATGTCTTTGTTATTGTTAGCAGCGTGAGTCTGGAACAAATATAACAATGAGGGAGTCATCAGTGCGGTTCACAATACGCACTGAAGTTTGATGGTTTCACACTGAACTGCCCCTCACACACTGCAATTTCCTTTGGCCTGTGTGTGTGTGTGTGCGGGTGCGCACGTGTTTGTGTGTGTTTATGTGCGTGCGTTCGCTCGCTGGTGATCCTGCCTCCTCCCAGTCCTCCAGAGCAGGTGTCCAGTCTAGCCAGAGATCAGATGAAGATCTCCCTCGCTCCTCCATCTCTAAGGCCCGTCCACTCTCCCGCACCACTCAGGTACTTCCTGCTGTTGTGTCTGGTTGCTTAGCAGGCGCTTATCTAAAGCAGGCTCTCCAGAGGGGTTTTATGGGGCTTTTGTTTTGCTCTCAGAGCAGCTTAGCCTTACTGCCATTGAGATGTGCCAGTTTCAACAAAACAGAATGTGATGTGGTCAGACTTTACAAACAATTGCTACAAAAACTCAAAATAGCCTCAGCAGACATCAGTCAGTGTATAACAGTAGTTAAAGAAGAAAAAAATGTGTTCTTCCCAGAGGCCATGGAATTAGTTCCAGAATCTGATCCCACCTACACACCACATAACAAAATATGGCAGGAATGCATTACTAGTGGCTGATCTTGGATCAGAAGATTGTCTTATCTACATCTCCCAGTCTCACTTTCTCTGTCTCTTCTTTACTCCCTGTCTTCTTCCATCTCTCTCTCCCTCCTTCCCTCTTTCTCTATGTCTCTTACTCTCCCTCCTTCTCCTCACCCTTCTCTTTCTCCTCTCTGTCCTGTTATGTGTCTGTGTGCGTATTTCTGTGTATGTGTACGTAATGCGTATGTCTGTGTGTGTGTGTTTCTGTACATTTGTGCTTATGCACTTCTGCGCATGTTTCTGTGTGTGTGTGTGCACATATGTGTTTGTATGTGTGTGTTCGTCTATGTCTCTGTGTGTGTGTGTGTGTGGGAGCAGAAGGGAGCTGCTGTTAAACCCTCTCGAGTTCCTCCCGCGGGGTGCCCCATGTCCGCCCCATGCCCGCCCCAGTGCCCCAAGTGCCCGCGCCGCCCAGCTCCAGGACAAGGCCCCCATTGTGAGTGGCCCTCAGGCCAGGTAAAGCCATCCCACCAAGGCTCTGGCGCAGGCCCTGCTCTCGTGATTAAATGTGATAGATAGCTCCGCCACCACCCCTTGCTCTCTCTCTCTCTCTCTATACTCTCTCTCTCTCTCTCTCTCTCTCTCTGTTAATGTACAGCTCAATGTGAACCCATGACTAAATTAGCATCTGAATCGGTGGTTTGTCCTGCCGGGTGTTCACATTTCGGGGGGATATTTATGAAGGCTTATGGGGTGAAGAGAATGCATTAGCCTCCCTTGTGCTGCTGCATTTCCTCTCTTGAACTGTGTCCATCTGTTCCCTCCTCACTTCTCCTTCCACTCTGTCTTCTTTATGTCTTCTTATCTCCCGTTGTCTATAGTCATCATCTTTTCCTTGCTCCTCATGGTATTGTGCCCCTCTTCCTCTCTCTCTCCTTAATTTGTCCAACTTTTTTTGTCTTCTTTCATTCTCTGCTTTGTCCATCGCTCCCTCACTCTATATGTGCCCGATTCCTCTCTCCTTCCTCTTCGGCTACCTCACCATCTCCTCTTCTCTTTCTGTCTTCTCTTTCTTTCTAATCACATATTTCCTCCTCCTCCTCCTCGACGTGGCCTTAGGCCATCTGATGGAGGGTTCTGTCAGTCTCTGCTGGATGCCCTGCTCATCACGCCCATCACCCAGTACCCCCCTCTCCGTCTCCGGAAGAAAAAGCGGCGCTCGGCCACCTCCCTGGGCCTGTCCAAAAGCAAGAGGTAGATGGTGTGGTAGCAAGGTCCTTGTTTGGTGGTAGATTTGAAACTGTTGCAACTTGTGTGAGGGCCTCTATTCACAAGCAAGGCAATGAGTGAACATTGTAAAATTGCACATACATACAACACATACACACACACAGCACACACACACACACATGCACACGCATGTTCAAAGACTTTTGCACACACACACACACACACACACAACAAACGGTCTGCTCCTTTTCTCGAAAGATGAGCTAATACGAGCGTGACAAACATGATACTCTTCTGCGGTGGGTGGCACAGACGTAACACTGGCACACACAAGAACACGTTCTTGAATTTGGCCTTGTTTGTAGCGGGCACACCTGCTCGCCACTGGTCCACCAAACCCCTTTACTGTAACACACACACACACACAAACACACACACAGATCCCACAGCTTCTTCCCTCCCTGGCTCCACCATTGTCTTGGCAACAGCCGTGTTCCATCGGAGTTCGCCGGCCCCTGGCAACAGCCGTGTCACGTCTCCGGGATTACTTCACACCCCAGTTATGAGCGTACTGGCACAGTTTGGCCCACTCACGAGAGAGATTCAGGGCACACTCAAACACTTGAAACCGTGCTCAAATCCTCTCTTTTAATGGCCGTGTGATTTTCAAAGGCCGGAGATATCCGGGCTCACCCCGGGAGTATAATCGCCGCTTTTGTGGCCACCTGCTCTCCAAGGACAGCAGACAGCAGAGGCTTGGGTGATACAGCCAAAGAGAGACACTAGGAACAGGTGCCACTGATCACTCATTATGCAGCTCACATACAGTTTATACAATGGCCATTAAAATGCTTTCGTGGTGAATGGTTAGCATACTGCAGTTGCTGCTGGCAGCCGATGCAAAGAATCTTTCAGAAAACCGTAATGATTTGGATTTCCTCGTTTCGTTTCACGTATAAACTAGACCTGTCTTTCCAGTAAAGCTCACCCAGCAGAACACTTCACTTCCTCCTCACATTACTGTCTGTCACTCCTTCCCTGACACACACACTCATTCCTCCCTCCCTTTACCTCAAGGTCTCTTGCATTTCCCCCGAGTCCGTTATCTCAGCTTTTCATTTCTCCTCCATTCATGGTTTACCCTGGCTTCAGTAATTCAGAGGAGGGGATGAGATGGCGATGAGGGATGGAGGATACGGCTGAGCTGGGCTGACCCCCCCCCAGCGCTCCAGGTGACCCAGGCCCTGGTGTAAGCGGGTGGATGGGTTGGGAGTCATTAGTCCAGTGTGCAGTAATGAGGCATCTGGAGCCCAGAGGCTTGGTGGGAGCCAGCCGTAATGCGGGCCTCATCCGATCAGCCCTGGATGTCCGCTCCTCAGACTCGGGTGCCGATCCAGCCCACTTCCCCTCTAATTGGCCTTATTGGTGAGGTTTATTAACGAGCGGCAGTGCGTAATTGGACATAATGCACAGCGGGTCTGGTTGGGGGGGTAGGTCTGGTTTCATTCCCATCTTGTCCGCTATGGCCCCTGCTGAACCAGGCGGGCTGGTGGACGGTGCTACGCGTGCCAGACGCCCAGACCACCTCCTGTCAGAAGCCATCGCTGCGGCACTACGTTTGTGTGTGTAAGAAACACAATAAGCACATTGAGACATGCTGGCAAATTAGTTTGTCTGCCGAGACCAACTTAATAATGGGTCCATTTGCTGGCAGCCGGCTTCCTCTCCACTGACAGTGACCGGACAGCTCAGGGTTTATGTGTTTGTGACCCACGGTGTTTTGAGAGTGTGTGTGTGTGTGGGTGTGTGTGTGAGTGAGTGTGCTGTGGTAATGCTCAGGATTTCTCAATGCTGCTCATGGGGAGCCCTTGCTATGCCCTCAGCTTCCAGTTCTCCCTGCTCTATATCCTACACTTTATTTTCTAGCTTTATTAGCGCTTCATTGACCCTAGCACTGATGTTTTCATAGAGGTGTTCTTCTCCTCAGGAGCGGGATTGAGAAACCTTGGTGTGGTGTTTGAATCCGATTGGCTCTGTGATGCTCTCTCAGTTGCTTTTCTTCTGTTTCCCATTGCTCTGTGTCTAAGAGTCTCCTGGCATCAGTCTGTCATTGACCCGAACGACCCTTCCCTCTCCTCGCCTGTAAATGCCATCTATATCTTTAGGTAACTACTGTGTGTATGTATCTGTGTGTATCATTCATTAACGAACGAACTGACAAACAATTCATCAGAATGTGTGATCTATCTGTAATAGTCACTGATTAACAAAAGGCATAATGAACTAATGAGCATGGAACTGTTGGCTGGAGGGCAGGTGCGTGTCAGTCGATTTATGCAGATGATTCAGGACGTAGAGGCACACCTGGTCTTCTGTTGAGAAGGGCACATTGACTCTCTTTTCCCTAATCAAATTCATGTCCTTAATGCTACTTCACCTGCTTGACCTACCTCATTCAGGTCTATGCTCCTTCTCCCTCTCATGATGAGAGCTTTCAGCATCTGGTGCTGCTATTACTGTCTGGCATGATGTCCCAATCAAGTCTTCTCTGCTGTGATTTCTCAGTGGTGGAATAAATGACTCCATTCAATCTGCTGAATCCCTTTCAGTGAGAGGTGCCCCTCAAGAGGTGTTCCTACTCCTTCCAGATCTCCAGAACATCTGATCTACTTTTATATCTCACCTTGATCTATAAGGCCTCTAGCACATATTGTCTTAGCTCTTGTGGTTCCAGGGGACTTTTTTCAAGTCACTTGTGATTAAAGCGTCTGAATAATGAATAGATACACATGTAACTTGACATACACAAATAGCAAACAAATTCACAACAAAGCTTTAAGGAGACCCATCCCTGATCTATAGAATGAGACCTGAGTGGGGTGAATTTAAATTCATTTGGTAGATAATCCATGTCAAATGAGGTTGGCACAGATTTGCCCATGGACAAAAACACACAAGGGAGATAAGGTTGCTGAGATGGTTGTGCGTGCACTTGTGTGTGCTGGTGTGTGTGCGTGCTTGCTTTCACATTTCTCATGGGATGATAATGGTCTATGTGCTATGTGCATCATGCCTTCAGAAGGAAGGTGTTGCTGGTATGTACAAGTGGGGGTCTTGTCTAAATGGGGTGGCGAGGCATTTTGGTGTGGCTGCCGCGCTGAAGTCCGTGAATAGAGGGTGGGGTTGGGTGGGGTGGTGGGGGTTATGGTGTTTTATCAGGGGGTGTGAAGACCGGGGCAGCTGGAAGCAGCTTGACTGCTCGACCCTCACCAGACACACAAGTGCTGAGTTGTGGACAAAGCCTCTCCTCCCTCTACTCATTGGCCTGCCCACCCCTCACGTTACCAAGGGGGAACGGTTGCCAAAATATATGAGCCTTAGGGGACCGATATCCAGACGAAGGGGCAAGGCTGACACACTGCAGTTGGCACAGTGGAGGATTGTGGGTATGGGCCATCAGATGGAAGCCGGCAGCCCACCCAAGAATATCAGGTGCTGAGAGCCAACGTGCTATTTTTCACTCCGTTTCTGCACAGTGGACTCATTCAGTTTTGGGACTCATAAAAACGTGAACCACCGGGCCTGGAAGTGTGTGTGTGTGGGGGGGGGGGGAGGGGGGGAGAGGGGGGGGGGGGGGGGAGCCTGTGCGTGTGCGTGTACGTGTGCGTGTAAGAATGGAGCTGGTGAGAGTTTTGCCACTCTGTGAAGCCCACATTCAGGGTTCCATGGTGTTTTGGATGTCGTTTTGGAGATGCTCACAGCCACCTTGGGGGCATGAATGAAAGTGCACTGTGTGTCGCCTGCACAGCCGTTGACAAAGCCGGAGCCTCATTGGCTGCGTCAGCTCTCCGAGTGATGATAATAACAGCATGTGTTTTTCTCTGTGTAACAGTATATGCCACACACAATGAGCTTTTGTTTAAATAGAATGTGTGTGTGTGTGTGTGTGTGTGTGTGTGTGTGTGTGTACTGTATGTGTGTGTGTGTGTGTAGGTGCGTGTGTGCTTTAGTCCTATATATAACCATAACTGCACACTCATCTCCCACTGTGGCCATGGTTATTAATTGATGTTGTCAGAAACATTCAGAGCTCATTGATGTCCGTCGTCTGGAGTGCGGCTGTGTTTGTAGATGTTGATCCTCAGCTTATTTCCCCTAGTTACACAGTCATCGTGTCAGTCAGTGTCACACCATCTGCTTGTGGCCAAACAACCACCCCCCCGCCTTGATGTCTCTGCCAGCGTGTGAAAAGAGAAGGCACGGAATGGCTGGAGGTGGCTGACAGTTGTAGTAGATGAGATCTCCACTAACAGATGCACATGCAGAAGTGTGGTGGGTGAATGCGTGTTTCTCACCCTCTGTGATGCTTTTGATGCTCGTTTCCACAGTGAGGAGGTGGAGGAACCTTATGTCAACACTCACGGGACCTGTGCTGTCAAGACCATGGTGAAAGGTCCCGCCGTCTCGCCCCGAAACACCAACAGCGCCACCACTCAAGGTTAGTGTCCAAACAGGCTGCCGCATCGTCCATGGTATCTCTGTGCTAGTTGTGTGTGTGTGTGTGTGTGTGTGTGTGTGTGTGTGTGTGTGTGTGTGTGTGTGTGTGTGTGTGTGTGTGTGTGTGTGTGTGTGTTCGTGTGCCTTGGCCACACTGGGCGTTCAGGTTGACGCTCCATATCAATACATGTGAATTATATTATAAACAATCCATAGCAATGGACAGTAATTGAACACATACATCTCAGCTATAACGGTTTTGTCATCGACATGCAGTTCCCTGCCTGTCCAGATGACAGCAGCACTGTTCTAGAAGTCCGCTGCTGCCGCACAACAGCTGAAGTTGTGATCTTGGACAATGGACATTCCGTTGGGTTGCATGGTTGTTAAGCGTTCTTCTGGGGGACATTTTCAGCCCCTTAGGTCACAATAGCACTTATTTGGCATTTCATGTGAGCACCCATGATGTCATTTTATTCTGTGCCATGAGTGAAATTCAGTAATGTTTACGTTTTATTGAAATGGCAAGGCCTGATTAGGTCGACCATCAAGGTTCATATGTTGCAATCAGCTGTACCATTAGTTTCCGAACTAGCAAGTCAGGGTAAAACTGAAATATTCACATCGATTTTTACAACTACAGTTTTAACTGTGGACATTAATCTGATCGTTTTCAAGGCAGTTTATGACTGAAACTCAAACCGGCAACATCCTGAATTGATACGTTCATATTTTTTATAATCCACATGATGGTAAAAACATAAAGTTTCATTTATGTAAAAAAAATAAAAAGTTGTGGAGGAAAAAATATTTTTAAAGCAGTCTATCATTTCCCATCAGCGTCCTAGCTGACATTCAGGGGAGGTATATAAAAACTCTGATTTACTGGTGGGCGGTGTTGGGCTGAGTGCATCGAGATGGTGGTGGAGTTATTTTCCATAGGCATGAAATGGTGTTATGAAATAGGTCACCACAGTTTCTTCTCCCCATCCCCCCACCCCTGGACAGGATCACACAAAGGCTGGGCTTTTCAGGGCGTTAACGCGTGCACGCTTGCCTGCCTGCGGGGGCAATGGGTCCCGCTTCATACTGGATGGTAAATATTTACCAAGGGGACCTGGAGGTCCGGCCAGCGAGGCTGGTCTGAGGGTGGGGGGTGGTGGGATGGGGGTCTGGTCCACGGGGGGCGTGAAGGTGTTGCTTCTGTAGGAGGTACACCTGTACGGCGGGGGACGGCGGAGGGCTGTTTTTTCCACTGTTGTAAGCCGGAGTGGAGTGGTGTACTTCCATGTTTTCCTGCTCAAGCAGGAGTCAGGGGCCATGGAGGCTCTGTGGAGCATGTTGTTGACTGCGGGGGTGAGGGGAGTGAAACCAAGACTTATGAGGCCTCACAGCTGTCCAGGCGGCCACTCCAACAAAGGCCCGCTTTACTCTCCGGGACGTAGAGCCAGGTGCTTATGAGAGAGCAGGAGGAGAGGTGAGCAGGAGAGTTACTCGGAGGGCCAAGGCCAGATGTAGAGTGCAGACCTGCAGAGCAGGCCATGTCACCAGTGGGCCTCAGACATGGCTTTCTCTGGTTTGTGTTTCCTGTGTATTGTATTTAGTTTTTTTCTTTATTTTAGTTTTTACGATTTCACTCAATGCATTCTACTTGGATTGACACCATTTTTCTCACAACAGAAAAAAACGTCCTTTCCATGAACCAGGCCAGTTCCACCCCTAGAAAACAGGTGTAATATATCAAGCAAGAGTTACTTGCGCCTGAGAACCTGATGAAGACTTGAGAAGGTAGAAACAATGTTTGAGCATAAATTAAAAAAGAACACACAAGGAGAAAAGTTTGTCTGTAGACTTTTTTGCAGTAGCCTTCAACAGGGCTGCCCTCACAGGTGTGTGTCTATCAGAGACACAGAGGGTGAAAGAGGGAGAGAGGTCGGAGGGTGATTGTAATGGGAGTGTGTAATGTTGTTGAAGCCCCATGTTCGTGTACCAAAGAGAGCTTGACTCCCTCACCACGGCATGGGCCTGCCAGCTCTTCAGACGCCTGTCAGCAGCAGTTTAGGCCGGCTGATAACGGAGAGGGACTGGAATGTTTCTTTTGGCAACCGGTAGGGGCTCCTAGGGTGCCCTCTCTCTCTCTCTCTCTCTCTCTCTCTCTCTCTATCTCTCTCTCTCTCTCTCTCTCTCTCTTTCTGTATCTCTGTATCTCTGTCTCTCTCTCTCTCTCTCTCTCTCTCTCTCTCTCGCTCTCTCCGGAGGGAGTGTTCAAGGCGTCCGGGGGTTGAAAGAGGAGGCAGGAGGTATTCACTTCCTCCCGCATCCAATGTTCCCATCTTCGCCTGTCACCGGTGAAGTTTTCTGTTCGTTTTTTCCAGTATCCCATTTAGAATGGTTCGGAATGTCTCTCTTTTTTCCGGCAAGCTAATGTGTGGGAATCGGGGAGGGCACCGGCTGCTCTTTTCCGCTCTCATGAGCTCGGAGCGCAGACAAACAGGGCCCAGTTTCTCTTTTGCGACCCGAGCGGAGATCAAAGCCGGGCTTGGGGGGCTGTTTGGCCAGGTGGCCCTGTCTGCTGTTGGTATTTTGCCACGGTGAAAAAAAGAAGAAGAAAAGATCAGTTGCGTTGCTGTTCCTGCGTGGGACCACATCTGTGGCGTCCACATGGCTTTGTGACTGAGGTCACCCACAAAGTTTTTTGTATGCTCCCCTGGGTAACTGATGCTCCCAACACTGGGTCCATTCTCCAAATCAACTGGCTCTATCAAGTCTGTTAACTTACATCCTTCTAATTCCACTATGCAATAAGTTAGATCACTATAGGTCTGATACGGTGCGACATTTCCACTTCAGTGAATATCAGCTTTTTGCAGTGTGCTGCTCAGTATCTGGATACAATCAATCCACATACTATATCACCACACACACACACACACACACACACACACACACATACACACACACACACACACACACACACACACACACACACACACACACACACACACACACACACACACACACACACACACACACACACACACACACACACACACACACACACACACACACACACACACACACACACACACACACACACTCGTTCACGTCCGTTGTCCGGTAATTGCAGGGCCAAGAAAATACTGAAATGTCCAAAAATATTAGATCTCACCGGTCAAATTGTCCGATTGGAATTTCTTAAAAATCCCGTCCACCAAACACAATCGGAATTTGAAAATAACCCTAATATTTAGGCCTATAAAGCAAACATGCGCTGCCCTTATTATTTTTTAAAGGAACAGGCTATTCTGCCGTTTGAAAGTTATTAAACAACACGGATATGCTGCATTTTAAATAAAGCGCAGACTGTCAGTGAGTGAGAAGAATCAAACATGACCGAGCAGACTAGCTTTAAAAGCTTTAGGCCAAACGCAACTGATGAGGGTGAACCGTCTGATGAGGATGAACCTGTAATACCTGAAAAAAAGGCCACTAATGAACGCGCATCAGACATACATTTTTCCCCCCATTGTAAACTTAGGACAATAAACATGTTGCATTGTATACAACCTGATTATGTCATTATTTAAGCAACAGCCTGCCGTCAGTTTTTTCTTCAATAGGCTAATTTAGAATCAGTAATAGATATTTGACCAGCTTATCATTGAAGTGTCAACCGGCAACATTTTTTTTTTGACCGGCAACATTTTTTTCCAGCGGAACCTCTGACACACACACACACACACACACACACACACACACACACACACACACACACACACACACACACACACACAAACTATTTACGTTTACCTGTATTCCCAAATGTCCATGTTTGTACTTGTGTTGATATTACTATCAGAAACATGGAATATGTTTTCATGGCAGCTGCAGCACACACTGGCTCGGTTGTGTTAACCTCAAAAGTTCACAAAAATGTATTAGGCTGATGACAGCTTGTTTAGATCTACCTCAATAGCCCATCAAGAGCTTTCCTGTGGAGGATATGTACTATGGATAAGTATGTGTGTAGTGTATATACACAAACAAATACATTTTCATGTACATATATGTACACCAAGAGTAAAGTGGTAACTAACTATTTATAACAACTGCATGCTCTTAGTAAGGTCACCTCACATAAAATCCATACAAAGTTTTGTGAATGTGGTTTTAAAGCAGCACAACAGATCAATAGCTATTCGCTAAAGGTATGCTAGCAGCTAAACCTAACGAAATCTCTTGAAATGTGCTGACTTTGACATTATGACAAACTAGTTACTCCACGACTGTCCTTACACAGTCAAACAAGCAAGCAAGCAAGTGCACCACAAGACAAAGCAAGACGGCAAATAAGCTACTTACTAGATCGGCAGAAAGTAAACAAGTCAGGCCGGCGGGCTGCGGCAGGCAAAACTACAGAACACAATTATATGCCTATGGACCCTGGTATGGCAATGGCACGGAGGCGATTCTCCATATAAAAAGTCATTGTAGCGCCCCAATTTTTTTTAAGCTGTTATTTTAAGGTTAAACTGCTTATCCTAACCCTAATCCTGAAGTATAATTGTTGCATAATAGGGCTTTAAAGTTTACAATGACTGTTAATAAATGGCATCAGGTAATGAGATGATTCTGTTGATTTTGTCTTTACTGATTGAGTTTGTCTTTGTGTCGTCAAGTGGCTTATGTGCTTCTCTGGCTTGAAGCTCTTCAATGATTTGCATTGCAAGGGCTTATTTTTCACTAGGATAAGACCTAATGGCCTTGATGTTGTCTCACCATCACACTCTACAATAGTAGTCATGAAACGTTGTGAATGGGTTCTTGTTTTAATATTGATCTCACTTTCCTCTATCGTCTTTAAGCCCTTGCTGACAAGAGCAGAGGCCAGGTGGGGCTCATCACCCCCACATTCGGGGGGCCCAACAGCAGCCCCAAGGGCCCCATCAAGGACCGGCCTGTCCCACAACCGCACCCCAAGGACGAGGACTCTTTGGTCCAGAGGGCCGAGCACTTTCCTGCCGGCACCCGGACACCTGTGTGCGCCCAATGTGACAAAGTCATCAGGTAAGACACTCTGATATTACAGCATACTGAATATGCACAAGGGTTTACATCTGGTGGTGCAGAAAATCTCCCTCACAGACCACCTGGGAGCGACAATTAATAATAATTATAATAATAATAATCACATTTAAAGTCATATTTATGTAGAACCTTTCGCAAAGGCAAAGTTGACTGGTATTTAACTGTTACAGGGTAAACCTGAGGGAAGACAGGGGGTTGTCAGTATTCACTATTAGCTGAAGATGTTTTTCAGGAAATCAACTCTGTGTGCATTTTGCCGTTCTCTCTCTTGCTCTCTACTTGACCCTCTCAAGGTCTAGTTCCTCCTTCATCCTCAGTCATGCCGACCAATTTCCTAATGTTCTCCTCTTAAGTAATTTCACCATTGTGCCAAAAAGGCTTAATCCCTGCTCTATGATGCTCTTTACAAAGCATCCATCCAAAGGATGTCTTATCAAAGCCCTTTCAATCACCGATATTAAGGGGGCGAGAGGAAGAGATGGATCAGAGACCTGGCTGATAAGAATCTGTCCTTTTTTTCCACCTCTCTGATGGTGTAGAGTTCATACTTTAATTTGCAGAGTTAGGACTGATGAATATATCATGACAGCCAGGAGAGGAGGATAGCACGCTGCCTTCTTTCTCTGCGTAATTACAGTTCATGGCCTCTGCTGGATCATTATTGGCCGTTGGCTCAGACCGCGCTCGGATACCCACCTGCTTTGTAGGCCTGTAGTGTTGGTTTCACCGCGTCCCGAGGATAGGGTGGCAGACACCAGCTCTTGCCAAGGAGTGTCAGTGACATCCTAGTTTAGGATGACCATTGTTTGCATTAAATATCCTTGCGTTGTTTTCCCACTTAAGCTAATCATCCCATTTGTGGAGGGCCTTTGGCTGGCTGGCTAGCTGGACGGATGCTAATTATGAGCCGTAGCTATTGTTCTCTTTCCATTGATGGTTTGCCAGGGAAACAGGTTCATTGGTGAAATATCAAACCACCTGTGTATGATGTAGTTTTGGAAAATAGAGTTCATTGGTCATTTTATTTTATTTTTAGGCGGTTACCTATGATAATAGTATTTGTAAAACCTACATCTGATACCTTGTTGTTTAAAATGTGTCCTAGTCTTTGATTACAATGTGTTCTAGAAGATCATCAGTCCAGGCATCTATAGCTTCATAGTTTTACTTTAAGTGAAGTCATATTAACACATTGTGCTGTCTGCTATTTGTTCCCACAGGGGCCCCTTCCTGGTGGCGATGGGGAACTCGTGGCACCCAGAGGAGTTTAACTGCACCCACTGCCACAACTCTCTGGCTGACATCGGCTTTGTGGAGGAGCAGGGCTCCGTGTACTGTGAGCACTGCTATGAGGAGTTCTTCGCCCCGATCTGCAGCCGCTGCCAGGGGAAGATCCTGGGGGTGAGTCGTGGTGGTCCTTAGAGCAGACGATGGTGGATATTTCCGCCCTGAGAACGTCTGTGTTTTCCACAAGTTTAAATGCCATTTTAGAAGCATGAGAAACTATTTGCCTTCATGTATGTATTTTTTTATTTTTTTTTATTTTTTTTCTACCATTAGCTTTGTCCTTATGAATGTGTATTTTGCAATGGATCTGAAAATCCTGTTCTTTGTGTTGTTGTTATGCTGCCTGGCCTTTTACAAGCGTCTGGTTGGCCGCGGGGTCTTTCCTGGTGTGGGCCCGATCACATGACTTAAGGAAGATTTCATTCTCAAAAGCCACAGGTTAATTCTGAAAAGCCACAAACGCCTGAGCTCTGCAGCAACACTATTTCACTGCAGAGTGTAGTGACCATTAATGCTGTGCAACATTTAACCTGAGCATATATGTGCCATGGGTTTCTCTCTTCACAGGAGTTTTCTGCGTTCCAAAAACCTTTTGTCTGAATGTACACATTCTTCGTCACATGCGCATGTGATAATCCCTCAATTCCTTCAGTTTTCCTCTCATTCCTGAGCCCATTGCCCCCTGTGTGGTGTGTTCTCACAGCTGAACTGTGGGAAATGAGCGTATGCTCTTAATCTGTGTCATGTGGCACGTTAAGGAGAGGAATGGAGAAAACACGCACTCCTGCTCAGATGTGTTAGAATTAGCACTAGCTAATCGAACAAGGTCGTCTAAGGGGGTGCATGGCAGGGGATGAAGAACACGCACACACACACACACACACACACACACACACACACACACACACACACAGGCCCACACATGAATACACATATACACACACACAACCATAAAAAAGACACACACACAGGAACACGCACCACACACACACACACACACACACACACACACACACACACACACACACACACACACACACACACACACACACACACACACACACACACACACACACTTTTGTAGAAACACACATACGCACACACAAACAGACACACTTACGCACATGAACACACACACACACACACACACACACACACACACACACACACACACACAGAAAACTGTTTTTGTCAGAAGGGTTAGTTAGTTTTGTGAGTTAGCCTTATCCTAGTGAGTAACCTTTGGGGACTAATAGTGAACAAGTCCAAGAGTTTGTTTAATTTGGTTGCTCATCCGTGTCCTCTCAGACACAAACCTGTCTGTCTGGTGTCAACTCTCTTACAGGAAGTGATTAATGCCCTGAAGCAAACGTGGCACGTGCATTGCTTCCTATGTGCATCCTGCCAGCAGCCCATCCGCAACAACACCTTCCACCTGGAGGACGGCGAGCCTTACTGCGAGAGAGGTGAGAGACGCCAACAGGCCGTCATTCATTCACCCACTGCCGTTATCTCTGACACACACACACACACACACACACAGACACACACGTTTACCTCAGTCAGCACAGAATACCTCACACAGCACCCATTCAGAAGGATTAAGAAAAAAGCCCACTTCCGTCAGTGAGGTGAGCAGAACCAGCCCTCCCATCAATGAGTGCTGACAGTACCACGCCGCGTGTTGCTTCATTCAGTCAACACCCGGGTCTCTGAACACACACACACACACACACACACACACACACACACACACACACACACACACACACACACACACACACACACACACACACACACACACACATACTCACACAGCAGCAGCAGAACAAGCACAAGCTCAAGCAGTGACATAGCTGCCTGGTGAAAAAAGTACAAATTAAATGCTTGTAAACCTTGTAAAAGCCATGTTTTTTTCCTCCTCCTGGGTGCTTTCAATACGTGTTCTCCCACCCATAGATTATTACAACCTGTTTGGGACCAGCTGTCATGGTTGTGATTTTCCTATCGAAGCTGGGGACAAATTCCTGGAGGCTGTGGGCTTCACATGGCACGACACCTGCTTTGTGTGCGCGGTGAGTCAGTGTTGGGTCAGAACATGTGCGTGACCTCACGCATGTGTGCACAAGCCACCTTGTAAACAGGTCGTTCATTAACGGTTGTGCTTGTATGTATTTTTATTGTGTTTATTTTGTTTCCGGTGGTATCAGTGGATTATGCTGGTGCTCCACAAACACTTCTGTATTTAGATACGTGCACAGAGAATGTACATTTTATGAATAGGCCGTGCTTAACACCATTTGCTTTAAAATATTTCGATATTTTAGATATTTTTTAGGGACACATTTCACCAGCTGTGTCTCTGCATAGGGGTGTGATGCTGTTTTTGTGAAGGCTCTTTGTGATTTCTGATGGCACCTCCGTGTTGTATTTTAGGTATGCTGCACCAGTCTTGAGAGCCAGACGTTCTTCTCCAAGAAGGACAAGCTGTTGTGCAAGAAGCACGCCAACACTGTCAAAATATGAGCCTTGATCCTGAAAAGCTACAGAAGACCAGAAAGAGAGAGAGAGAAAGAGTGCATTTTCTGTGTGAAAGGGAGAACCTTTTAATATAATGGAAAGATCATCTGTCTTTTTCCCCCTCCAGACTAGATGTGAGGCTCTCTTTGTAAAGTACCTTGTAAGTTGAGAATCCAGACTCCCCTAAATGAGGCTAAATGGAAGAAGCCATAGGTCAAAGTTCAGTTTTTCAAACCGACTTTAGCCCAATTCATCTTGCAGCTCACACCAGTGCATTAAAAACTCAGTATAAACATTTTTATAAGGAAAAAAATTATTCTCATTAAAGAACTATGTTCTTTCTCTATCATCAGGGGTGGATAGTTTCTCCACTGTTTGTTTCCATTCCTTTCCCAAGTAATTGAATAACAGAATTTGTATATATTTCATGATAATTTGACGCCACTTTTCTGCCCTCTACATGAATGCCATTCTTTAAACATCGGAGAGAAAGCTTTTTTGAAGGGACAGGTCAAATCTGGGCTATTTTATCTTGCGGAAAGTATATCTGTGGCTACACCTCCTCTGTCTGCTAGATGAATGGAGCCTGTTGTCTGGGATAACAGCGTTAAACAGCAATGCGGGTCGGGTCACATGCGTCCCACACTCTTGAAATGTGTGCTAATATCGTAAATCCTCTCTGGTTCTTAAACTCCGATTCCAGCGTGGCTTTCTGTTCACTTTCGCACACATCATCATGTGTGTGTAAATGATGTAAATGCTAACAATATGAACATGAATTATGTAAACGTGTTGAAATATGAAGAAATGCAGGTGCATGAAAGATTGGGTTTAAATAGAGATTAAAATAAAATGTGGACATGCATTTGAACTGAGTCAAGGTAAATAAAGGCCTCAGAAATCCATCCAGGTCATTGTACTACATTTAGGATTCCTTCAAAAGAGATATGATGAAAATGAATGTGTGAAACATCATGATATTATTTAATTGTCATTTGACATTTTTTTTCTTTTTTTTTCTCTTTCAGCTTTTTGTTTTCACACTACCGTACACACAAATTAAGATACACACAACGCACTAGAACAGCCTAATGATGACACAACCAGATAATAATTAGTTTGCTTTAATCATGTTGGTAAGGGGAGAATTCAGTGTTGGTTTGTTTGTTGTTTTCCCAGAATACATTGCCATAAACTAATGAAAGTGCTGTGATTACTTTACTTTCCAGATGATAATGTATGTCATATTGCCAAAAGAATAAAACTAAACAAATAATGTTATTTGTCTGGTTTATCTTTACATTTTTGATTTCTCATCAGTTGTTGAATGTATGAGCAGATGCTAGAAGAGGCTTGAGAATATTGTGGTTGGCAAGCACATTCACAACTGTGTTTCTCTTGTAATTTCGGTTATTACTGATAATTATTACAATTTAGATTTTTAAGTTAAAAAGGTGTTAACCTGTTAAGTCAATGGAGCAAACACTCCCTATTAAAACATTATCATGGAAGATTCCATGTACTGCAAGTCATTTTAATGAAAGATTATTTCAAGGATTTTATGATGTTCATGTTTCCATTATTGACCGTTGTCATGTCTACCCCCAGAATGATTGGGGATGACTATTTATTAGCATGTGACAATAGCTGTTGTGGCATCTATCATGGTGAGAGCTATTATGAAAATAATCATAAAATGGCCACACATAGTAACACGATTGTATCATTAATAGGAGGACAGGATACAACACATATATGGCATGTTTGGACTAAAACTTGGTTAAGTCAGTATTGTGTACAGGCTCTGTTCATGTAAAGGGTTACTGCGATTATTATTAGCCTAACTGAAAGAAACACGTCTTGTTGATGTCACACATTTACATTTTCAAATAGTTGCATTTCAGTTGATATAAGCCTTTACTCTTCCCCCACGCACTTTCACAGTCAGTTTGGGCACCCTCACTCCCTGTCTTTGTACACCTGAGTTTGCAGGTGAGCGTGATGGTCTCCGTGGCATAAAGGCAGTAAACACACACCGGGACATTGGCTGATGGGGTCGGGACCTCTGCTACGTGGCTCAATGAGACATTCACTCCTGTCACAATGGTTACTTTCTCTCCCTCTAACAGTGCGCTGTGAAAGGCCTGTCAGTGTGGCAGGCTCCACAGCTGGGGAGGCTAAGGGAGAAGTGGGGCCATAGGGGCTTGAGTCTCTTTTCTAGAAGCGTCTCCTCACAATAAAAATGTGTCTCCAACATGCCTTTTTTAGTGACAATCCAATATTCAACATGTGGTTAATTTGTTCAATTCTGAGAAAATTGCAGTGTGAGCAAGCTGAATGACTCTGGCAATTTGACGCAATTTGGGTTGCAAAACGGGGTTTAAAATGACACAGTTGCAAGTAAGTAGAGAACTGCTCATCATGACCCTCCAGCAAATAGACACAGACCAAACCCATCACCAAAGGTTACTGGCATGTTGAGGTGGATCCCCGAGATGGCCCTTAGGGCACTTATATAAGTAGGCCAGGGCTATTTGAATTTAATATGCTACCATGCGGCTTGTCTAATAGCCCCAGAACCTTCCAAAGACCAATGGACGGGGTCTTGGCAGACTTAAAGTGGACCACATGCTTGGCATATTTAAGGACATTATAATCTTTGAAAAGGATTTTAGGGAACAACTTTGGTGGTTAGGCCATGACTTATCCAAGTTAAAGATGGCCACCTTTGAAGTGAAACCATCTAAATGCAACCTCTTCACCTTTAAAGTTCAATACCTTGTGCATGGCCTACCCCTAAAAATCAGACTGAAGTGCGAATCTCTTTGGGTTTCCAGTCAGGATGATATGGATTTGGGGAGGACCCTCATAACCCTCCACCAAATAGACACAGGCCAAACCAAACCCATCACCAATGGTTACTGGCATGTTGAGGTGGCTCCTCGAGATCGCAATTTGAATTTAATATTTTGGGTTTGGCTTGTATTACACATGATTTGTGAAAGAATTTGCAGAGTGGGCTAAAACATTGAAGATTCCAGTGGGATGAAAGCTGTATCAATTGTATCAAAGTTTCACAGAAAAGTAAATTGATTTGACTCGGGCCCAACATAATGACCCTGATTTGAGAATACTGATTAAACTAAAAAGCCATCCATGGGATACACCAGAGGTGAAAAATGACCACCCTGCTCTGAAGAAGTACAGTCTGGTTTGGGATCAGATACATATTCAGGAGTTGGAGCAGGACCAGGAGCCTGAGCTGGGGCGTGTGTTGCCCCCAAAACCTTAGTCCTACACCCGTCTTTGGTACCTTAGGCCACAAGAGATCATTTCGGGGGTGCAGAAATTACAAGAGATGATGAGACACAGCTTTCATTAAAATAAGGTCAGAAGGAAAGGGGTTGAGTCATACATTACAGAAGTGGTTCAAAGGCCCCTATACAATTTTGGAGGTGCTGTAGGGCAAATTAATCAGTTCAAACCGTACGTTTCTTCTTCAATTGCAGAAAATATCCAGCTGGCATGATCGATAACCAGTAGACCTCATCTATTTGGTCTCAGTGCGAAAGGTTTGGCGGTTTTGCTTGCCGGCTGCTGAAAGATCTGGGTTGCCTGCTGCACCTGCTGCTAAGGGGTCTCTCCTGCCTTCTGTACCTGCCATTGGGGGGGGGGGGGGGGGGGGGGGGGTCTCCTGCCTGTTACTGATAGGGACTCGAGCACACATTCTTAGAGTGGGTAGTGTAGTGAGAAAGAGCTGAATGACACTGGGGATACTGTGCCTGATACAATATCTGATCTCTTGCACCTGCATGTAATAAAGACTAATGTGAGGATTAATGTTTGTGGAAGAAAAAAGAAGGGGGTACAACTGAACTTGGGCATGGAGGACCACTTTTATCTTTCTACGTAGTGTGTTTGTTTTTTGTGTAGCCCAATTTTATGTCTTTATCATTGTAATGACGCAGTCGTGAGTACCTTTAATGCAGTTTAGGGAGAACTGATCTTTTCACAGGTGTCATGCCCATTTGAGTGTGGTGATGAATTGTTATTTTTCTCGACTGTATCTATTAGATATGCCATGCTAGAATGACCAATTGATCTCGTATGGGTTTTCTATTTATATTGTATCTTATGTGTGTTGTGTAGGTGTACCCTGCCACCCTTACTATGCTTATGACTAAAACTCCCAATGCACCAAGCCAGCCAACATAACTAAACATAACTCATCACAACTAAGCACATACATAATCTTACTGTTTTATTTGAAGTGTTACTTCACCCCCAGGTCTGAGCCAAGCTCCACCCACTTAGAGTTGTCAACTTTCAAGGCTGACTTAGCGTGAGAATGGGTGAGATTGACCAAAACAGCTGTATTGTTTGGTGTGAGATGCACTAGATAGCATGTTGAGCCATTTTCAACTCATAAAGTGCCCATTTTTGTAAAACATTGATGTGTTTCATGACAGTAACACATTTAAGAGTACAGTTAAACTTTAATGTTTAGAAATGATGCAAAGCATTATACCGCTTGAATAAGTTAACACAATAGGGCCTTGTCTTCTGACGCACATATAAACTAGGGATGCACCGATCCGCTTTTTTCACCTCCGATACCGATACCGATATCTGAGGTTTAGTATCGGCCGATACCGATCCCATACCGATATAAAAAAAAAAAGCGAAATGGTAACAAACTGTAAGTTTCATTGGGGGAGATCTGGGATCATGAGACTTGACTTAAACATTTCTTTCCTATGTAAAAAAAACAAACAAATAAACAGATATAAATGTACTGAATTACTAATTTATTTAATCATTTTGCACCAGTAAAACAATCTTAATCATATAAATATAGTGTGACTGGTTCAGTCAGTGCAATTAGGGATTCAAAATACAATGTAAAACAAAATAAATAATAAAATAATAAATAGCTCCAGATAGCAGATCCTTTCGCTCGCTCCATTTAGTAAACACTGAGCTCTGCACGGCGTGTTGCTTTTGTATGACGTCACTCACAGCGCACAGCATAGAATTACACTGAATAGATCAGCCAATAGACAGATAGATAGATAAACTTGTATTAATCCCGTGAGGTAAATTGAATTATCAAAGCAGCAAGGTAGTAGGAATAGGATTCAAGTATAAATATTAAAAAAAAAAAAAAAAAATTTTTTGGATCGGCACATTTTCACCGATACCCGATCTAGAAATGTCGTCAATATCGGTACCGATACCGATACAAATATCGGATCGGTGCATCCCTAATATAAACTAATTTGTACTGAATCATGCACCATCCCCACCTCCGCCTAGGGTTTTGCGTAGGCATTGTCGGCCCTTATTAGCACATGTGGGCTGAGAGGGAAACAAAGCGCTGGAGGTTAATTATCATGCAGGTTCCTGTTCAGGTGGGTGGAGGTGGAACGGTGGGGAGGTGGTATGGTAGGGTGTGAAGATTCGCTCTGGCAGCGCAGGTGGCTTGCTCAAGTAACAAGAGAGTAGTGACAGACTTGCCTTTAGCCACGTCAGTTCCAATACACTAAATTGGGGCAGGTACAGATTGTACCTTAGGTAATAAACTTATTTGGTTTGGCATAGCTGTAAGCTTCTCTCATAGAAAAAATGGCCAGTAATTAAACACATATATAAGCATTGCACACATATATAAGCAATGTCATTCAGCATAGATTTAAGAGAATTTCTGTTATCAGAGAATAACATATTAAGTCGTTGTAAATCTATCCATGTCTAATCAAATAATTTCAGCTTCAGCACATTTACAATTGCCTTCATCAGGCAGTTATGTTGTCCATACATATATAGGCTGTAGCCTATATAAATGTAAAGAAATTCAGTCCATTTAGGCATAACATATTTTCAGAAGGAATTGCACCTCCTCAAGACGTCAGTAGTTGGAGCTACGGATCGTTTTGCCCCTGCAGACGAAATAGCGAAGGAACGGGAACAGGCTAGAGAGGTTGTTGATTTGAAAAAGACCCTGTAGCAGTCGCCGTTCGCAACTTGTCTTTCTCCTCGTGGCTGCAAGAAGACGCCCAAGTTGAGATCCCCCAGGTATTCAAGAAATACGGAGAGGTTCGTCTGCATCAAAAGGTGAGCACACGACAGTGTCAGTCATGATTTCCAAAGGTGAAAACGTACCGTAATGGATGCGTGAGGCAGCGCGGAGGTAGGCAAGCAGGCAGGCTACTGATTCCAAAGTGTAAACCGCAGCCACTTAAATCAGATAAACTGGTTGTTGAATACTTAAACCCGCCTTCTTGTACTTTTTAAATGTTCATGATATTTTCAGTTAAAGAGTTTTCTGTCTATTTGTCTCTGCTTCTCAAAAAAAAAGTTGAGAGAGCGGCAAAACGGCGTTCCATCTATTACATTTGCATCACCTGAATATGTACGCTACCAGTACATTTTTAAGTGAACACTAAGTCGTATTAGACCTTAGATTGTTCGTTCCTTGCACGAAAAGTTTGTGTAAGCCTTAACAGAGCTAGTATAGTGTTTTTAAAAGCAACTGGTGCCGTAATGGGGTGTCAAACAGATTGATCAGCTGACGCCGGTCATTAATAGTCTACAGTATGCCCACAATAAGGATCAAGCAATGTCACCCAGCTAAATGTGTGTATACGTTGATTGCTTTTGAAAGGGTCATGGTGAACATCCATGTCTATTTATTTGCTATATTTGAAGTGACGTAGACACTAGCCTACCTCAGAAAGTGGAAGAAGACAGTTTTGAGGACTAATTGATACAACATCAATGTAAATCAAATATGTAAAATGCACAACAAAATCATGACGTCTTTAATGAGATAATTATATATTTTAACAAAAAGTTATATATAAGCAACACTAGAGATGATTTATTTCATTTCACAAGAATTTCCTTCAAGGCTTTAACCTGTCTTGTGCAGCATATTGCAGGCTTATAACTTTTATGGTGGAATACGGTATTATATTTCATGCAGGAGAATTTGGGCATACCTATGATTTTGAGTCCCCACGGTATATCCCATACTTATGCATTGATAACAACAGTCTTCCCTGCTATGATTTATGTGTTTCATTGAGCCAAGCATGTAATGCTTTGTTTGGTTATTGCCTAAATATGGGAGCCGTGTCTAGCCTTTTTGGGTGCAAAGGGAGCGACTTAAAACTAAATTAGGCATCTCCCACAGTTCAGTCCAGACCTGGCATCCCCCTCCCGAGTCTGGTAACCAGGTCCAGCTGTCTGTCAGTGCAGGTTATGACAAACGTATGTCTGAGAGTGTGTGACCATATGGCATAATGCGTCCAATTCTTACCTCACCTCCACTCAGTGTGCCGCTGGACCAGTCTGGGACCGGGCAGGAAAACAGTCAGCAAATGCGAATGGAAGTAAAGGAGCAGATGTGTGTGTGTGTGTGTGTGTGTGTGTGTGTGTGTGTGTGTGTGTGTGTGTGTGTGTGTGTGTGGTGTGTGTGTGTGTGTGTGTGTGAGGGACAGAAGAGAGAGAGAGAAAGAGAGAAAGAGAGTGTCTGTGTGTGAGTGTGTGTGTTTTTTGTGTGAGAGAGACAGTCAGAGAGTGTGTGTGAGTGTAAGGACAGAGTAAGGAGTCTTTGCTGTGTGCTTTTACTGATTTATTTAGGCTGCAAACTGAAACCATCTATGTTGTCATTTCTGATCACTTCAAACAATAAGTCTGGGCAGTTTTTATAGTGTGTAAAGCCAACAGCACGTTGTTGTGTCTGCAGAAGTAGGCTAATGGCTGTTTTCACATTACCACCGCTTACAAAGACAAAATGCATTTGATCCAGAGCGAGGTGTTACCTTGTTCCAGATAGTGAACCAGGTTCAATGCGATTGCCGGTCTTTTGTTCTGGTTTTATTTGTTCGCTAAGCCTTTGTGTCACACCCTTGGGACTGTGCACAATACTGTAGCTATCATGGATTCTGCCACTGGGCCCTTGGCACTTTCTCTCTCTGTGTGTTCACTCACTGCATTCACTACTTAGCCACTGAATCTAAGAGGGCTTCTCCATTATGGCCAGGTGTGTATCTAGATCACACGCCATTTGATATAGTATATATATTTGCCCTGGTTTTATGTTGGTAAATCCTGTTGATAGTTTAAAAATAATGACCCGACACCTCAGACTCGCCCTAGGACAACAATGATCCTTAGTGTGCCTGGCACATGGATTCAGAAGACAAAAGAGTCGACACTGTTACACGGTTGTTAAGTGCCTGTGCTGTTATCAGGCCCGGCTCATTTGCAAAAGGCATGGAGAGAAAGATTAATGCAACAACAACAACGTAGAAGGTGGTGGTCTTCTGGGATCATAAATCACTCTATCATGAAATGAGTTCGACTCGCACCAACATGACTTGATATGATCAGCCTGAGATCCTTGTGGTGGGTAGGAATTGGATTCCTTGAATATAATTTTTGTGTTGTTGATTTAGTGGTTAGACTTACCCAATAAAATAGATTTGTTGCCAACCCCCCACACCACCAACACGCACCACAGAGGACATCATACACAATGTATCGAAAAATAACCTCCAGTTGCCTGTAGCAACCATCTTAACAGACTAAGAACTTGCTAAGAGTAAAAGTTGTTGAACCACCACCTTAATCTTTCGCAAGTGAAGTCTGTTTGAATGCAAATTCTGCCACAGCTCTTTACATTCATGTCCATTAAGCTCTGTGTTCGATTTTTTTTTAACAGAGGACAATATCACGCATGTGTAAACCAGCTTGTTCATATTTCGCTTACTGTGAGGTTCCTTAATGTAATTGCTGTGTTTGTCTCTGTGCTTGTATACAGGCTTCATTAAAAAAAGAGTTGCCACCTTATCAAGGTCCCAGGTGATGAAGCACCTCCAGCCACACAGGCAGGTAAAACGCTTTTAAGTGCTCGTTATTTATACCCTGTTTTTCTTTCTTCAGCCTGTTGCTCGTGGTTCAGGACCGAGCGGATGCTTTCTCTGTCCACTGTAAACCCAGTTGTGTGCTTTTTGAAGAAAAAACATTACGTAGCCTCTGCCTCCCACATGTTTTCTGGGCTGAGGTGTTTGAATGTTGGCAGGCACAACGTTTACATCTATCTCTAGTGCACAAGAAAAAAATGAACCGGGGCTATTTACCATGGTTAGAGTTTTCATTCAGCCCATGAATAACATGTGTTTTTAAAATATTTAGAGGCCAGCCCATTATGCATTGTTGCGTTGAGTGCCTGCATTGCCGAAGACAACATTTTGAGCATTTATTACTGATGTCTTGCCACATCAAAACTAAGAGACACTTTGTCATATTTATTTTGCTCTAACTACTTGCAGATTTAGTCAATTTTTTCTTTCTCTCACTCTCCCTCTCTTTCCCTCTTTTCTATTATTATTTCTGTTTGAAGGAGTACAGGGACTTTAAAACCTGCTTGAGCCCTGATCATTTGTAATACGGTTGGATCAAGAGGGAGGGGAACATTGGGGACGATGACACTCACGCCTAGTGAATCACACACATGTCTTTGATTTAGGCCTGTTTCTTTCTTCACTAACACCCCCCACCACCACACACACACACACACACATACACACTTGGAACCCCCCCCCCCCCCCATCTTCTCACTGCATTCGGAACAAGTCTTGACTCCTGGCTGCAGGCGAGTAAAGGCACGGATTTAGGGGCCCAGTGATTTGAGGCCTTCTCTCAAGGCTTTGATATCTCAGAGTCCGACTTGTTTTTCAAAAAGGGGGAATGATTGAGGCTGGCTCAAGGGGTCTCACGCATTCGCCGCGGGACAGTATAGTTCCCATGTGTTGGGGGTGAGGGTGGCGGTGGGGGTGGGCGTGGGGGTGGGGGTGTAGCTGGGGGTGGGGGTGGGCGTGGGGACTGATTTCTCTCTGGTTTTGGCTGCGCTCTGTGAAGGTATCAATGTGTGCCTACACGTTACAAAGATGTGGAGTTATGGAAAAAAAATGCTCTCTGTAGAAAGACGCTCTTATTTTGAGCCAAGCAAAATACATCCTTTAAATGGGCCTTTACTGAAATGAAGAGAGTTCCTCATTCCATAGGATTGTGCTTTGCATTACTTTGCATTAAGAGAGTTCCCCCACAGAGGCAGGTCAAGAAAACAGTAATGCTTGCATTTAATATGGTAGTATAATGTAACATCTTTGTTATACTACAAAATTATGTTGCCATTTTAGATGAGGGTTAAAACTGAGACAATCCTGATTAATTAATTTTTCCAATAATAAACTGAACAAAAGAAAGAAAACAAAAGAAAAAAATAATTGGTCAAACAGTTGGTAAAAAAATCTGAATCATTTTGCCATCATGGATGAATCATACCCTCATCACTTAATTGTAAGCAACTTGTGTGTGTGGGTGTGTGTGTTTGTGTGTGCGTGCGTGCGTGTGTGCCTGCGTGTGTGTGTGCGTATGTGTGTGTGTGCATGCCACAGTATTAGCAATTACTAAGCAAAGAATCCGTTGTGAGTGTTTCCTCTCCTTTGAAAAGTGGCGTGTTATTTGTAAAGATGAAGTTATTATTAGGGTGACAGATAAGATAGCGATCTCAGAAAGGAAATTGAGCCATTGGAGGCCCGGCAGCTTTGGGCTGAATTACGAGCTGAGAAGCCGGCAGACTTGAGCCTTGAGCCTCCAGCGTGTTAGAGCAGTGCGGCATCTGTGGGCCAAGGGCGGGTGCCTGACCGAGCCAGTTCCCTGAGTCTGTGAGTCTGCACTTTCGTCACGCACCTGACTGATGCCTCTTAACTGCCCCCCCTTATAATAGTCTAAGCTCTTGGAGACTCTCAAACCACCTCCTCCTGATGTCTCTCTCTGGTCCGGTCAGGCCACTCACTCTGGATGGACATGCTGCCTGCACATTTCTCTCCCTCTCAATCTCTCTGTCTCTCTCTGTCCATTTCTCTCTCTCTGTCTATTTCTCTATGCCTCTCTCTCTTTATCTCTGTCTCTCTCTCCCCCTCCTCCTCCGTCTTGAACCCTCTGGCTCCAGGCTCATGCTTTTCCACTTTGGTAATTATTGCAACAGGAGTACGTCTTCAAAGAGGAATGGTAGTCATCTCACTCAACTTGCAAATAGTTCCTCTGCCCTGGAGGCCCTGCCTGCCTCTCCTCTCAGCAAACACTTGCCTCTTTTTTTTTTGCGGCATCCCATCTTTCAGAATCAGAATCGGAATCAGAAATAGAATCAGAATCAGAATCAGAAACAGATTTATTTCCTGATAATGGTGAGACTGTGAATCTCTCACACATTGTTGAATTATGCTGTCGTGTCTGCGCTATAAGAAGGACGGGCAGTTAGAGGGAATAGAAGGAACAAGAGAGAAAGAGAGAGAGAGAGGGAAAAGAGATAAATCACTTCAAGCTGTTGCCCTGGTGAGCGATTTGCCCGGAAGGTCTTTAACATTCTGAGAAATGGAAAGCATCGACTTCCTGTTATTAGAGAATAAAGTGAAGCAAAAGCTGAGTGGAGGAAGGAGGTGGAGAGGAAGTGAGCTGTGAAGAGAGCAGAGGAAGAAAAAAAAGGCTAGAATGAGCGGAAGAAAGAGAGGGGAGAAAGAGCGAGCGAGAGAGAGAGAGAATGGCCCACATATTAGGCAGATGGTCCTGGTGAATGAAAATGCCTGTGACATGTTGGAATGCTCTTGTCGGTGAGCTGAAAGTGCCAGGGTGCAGAGAGATGCTGAAAAGGAGGATTTCATTGAGGTTTTTATTAGGCGCTCATATCTTCAGCACATCCAAACTAATATCATGGTAATCAGCCCGTGGTTCTGTGTGTCACCCTGTATCCTACAGCTCCCATTCAGCTCAAATGTGCTGTGTGTGTGTTTGTCTGAGCTGGGTGTAAGAGTACTCTAACAATCTTTTTCTCTCTCTCTCTCATATTTAAATAGTGTTGATGACTACCTCTCTCTCTTGATGACTCTATCTGTTCTCCCCCTCTATCACTTTCTCACAGTCACATTCACTCTCTTCTCTACTCTTTCTGTTCTCTCTTCCGCCTACTCATCATCACATTTCCTTTTCTCTCTCTCTCTCTCCCTCTCCAGGGTTACCTGCTCTTCTGACTTGAGCCTACAGCAAGATGAAAGGGACATCAGCTCTGTTACTCTGGAAGGTAAGTCTCCACTCCCCCCCCCCCCCCCCCCCACCTGATTTATGGGTTAATCCAACTGAAAAAGTGATTCGACAAACATCATGGGCCATGGGCCATTCCCCCTCAGTGCCATCTGGTTTAGGTTTCATGAAGAAACAGATCCCCGAGATGTAATTGCTCCTCTGAGATTATGATGCATGAGAATTTATGCATGGATATATTTGTGTGAACCTTGAGTGCTGGACAATGAACAGTGCTGAGGCATTGTTCCCTCCAGATGCGCTGTGGGGGGATGTGATTTATTTAATAGACATGTCGCCGGGCTCTGTGATCAGGTCATAGTGAAGACGCCCTGTGTCCATCTCGTTCCTTGGTGAGGACCAAGGAATCTGTGTGTGTGTGTGTATTCGCGCTTTCATTTGGGCATTTATGATGTAATAGACAGTGTGTGTAATTTGTGGTTGTTTTCGGCTTGTCTCATTTGGGCTTTAGTGGCTGGCCTTGTGTTTATGTGTGTGTGTGTGTGTGTGTGTGTGTGTGTGTGTGTGTGTGTGTATGAGTGTGTGTGTCAGTGTGTGTGTGTGTGTGTGTGTGCGCGCATCTGGCAGGCCATTACATAAACACTGTGTGTGTGAGAGTGTTTCGGAGAGTAACCTGGATACTGCAGGTACTATTTACAGTAGTTCACATGAAAATGTGTTTGTGTTGCATTTGGGCTAGCTAGTGGCATGCTTTGGCTCTCTGGGCTTTTGGGTTTGTGTTTATTGGTTTAGCCCGTGTGCATGTTTGGGTCCTGTTTCATGTTCAAGGCTCAGGGATGGTGCTTATGACAGTTGGCTTCCAGGCAGTTCACTCCCTGACTAGCCAGCGGGTACATTGATGTTGATGTGTAATAAACCACATTACGGCTAATGGACTCAGCCTTGTTGCGGTACTCAGTGGGGCTGTGTGTGTGTATGTGTGTGTGTGTGTGTGTTTGTTTGTGTGTGTGTGTGTGTGTGTGTGTGTGTGTGTGTGTGTGTGTGTGTGTGTGAGACACTGACACCATAGACTTGAGCACCCATTAACCTCAATTTAAACTGTGCACTGTGGTTTTATACAGGGCATCTCCTTCCATTAGCCAAGCCAACTAGCTCCCCACCACACACAGATCTACTGCATGTTTACTTAGCAGTAATTTGGAGGGGCAAAAATGGCAAAAACACAGAAACTGCACAACTCCCAAGCACAGTCCCAACAGATTGATCAAGCAACACTGTTTGGAACCTGAGCTATTCAGGCTTATGGGCATTTTAAAAGTATGCACCACATTAAAAAAAGTAAAAAATTGTATTACTTTAATTTTGTATTATGTTTTGGTGGACCTGACATGTGTCCAGAAGCACTGTCAACCTTCGCAGCCCTAACACTGTCATGGTCCTGCAGTTGGGCGCCCAGCTCTTTCATGCAACAGGTGGCCTCGTCCGGCAAAATCCACCAGGACTCATGTTTTATTATTACATTTTATTTGTTATGCCATCTGCCAGTGGCTCCATGATTCGTTTCTAAAAAATCGCCCATTAGGTTTAGTCATTTTCAGCACCTTCGTTAAACAAGTGGGAGGATTATCCACAGGCCTCTTGGTCATGCTCCAGATTGCCAGCTCTCTCGTGTACCGTCAGCGCCTACATCAGTCATGTTAATCTACTATGAGACTAAGTGCCTTTAGAAGAAATTCGCTGGGAGGACACTGTTCCTGGTCCTGCTGCATGGCTTCATAGAACATTCTGGAGGTGAATTCGCCGGCGACTTGTCATTGCAGGGATTAGACAGAGGCCCAGTCTGGGCGCCATGGGCATCGAGCTGTGCTGTAACGTAGTTGAATTTCAAAGAAAGGTCTTAAAAATAAAATTGTAATCTACTTAAGGACGGAGCCTTCCTAAAAGATTCAGAGGAACAGCTGAGGAATTTGTTAAGGTAGATCTATACGGCAAGAAAATCCATGTCTCTGGTACGGTGGGATTATATCAGCACATTTCTCTTCTCAGACAGCCAGTAGAGTTCAGTTTCAAGCCATTTAGCTCTCCTGCATCAGCTGGCCATCTCTCTCACTCTTTCTCTCTCTCTCTCCCTCCCTCTTTCTTTTTTTGTTGGATGGAGCTTTGTGTTGTTTGGATGTGGGAGGGAAGTGGGAACAGAGCAACCTTAGCCTGCTGAAAGCGATACTGGCAGTATCAGGTGGTATCACCCAGTGCAACACCTGCCCCCAATATCTTACAGGAGGTAATAATGTGTGAGGATCAAAGTACTGTACACAAACAGTCGGTATACAACAAATACTGTTTACACACACATACTCAGGTGGATGCGTGTGTGCTCACTCACACACCCCCCCACCCCACACACACACACAGTACACACACACACACACACACACACAAACACACACACACACACACACACACACACACACACACACACACACACACACACACACACACACACAGACACACAAACACACACTACCAACCTCACAGACACACACACACACACAGACACAGACACACACATCTCTCTGCCTTTCTCCCCTACTCTCTGTTTTTCTCTCTGCTTTCCCTCTGCTCTTTTGTCTCTGAGATTCTTTCCCTTTCTCTCTCTCTATTTTCTGCACATGTTTTGTTTTCTCCATTTCTCTCTACCTCTTTTTCTGGCTTCCTCTGACGAAGGGAGCTGATTTTATATTGAAATAAAATGATTCACCTCGGCTGGAGAAGCGCTGAACTGTTTTGAACAGCTCCTGATTCTCCCCACCTGCAGCTTGTTGTACACATGCCACGCTGTGTTTTTTTTGGCTCCCCCGTTCAGTTTATTGAATAAAACACACACACACACACACACATACACACTGGTCCTGTGCTGTTTTAACAAACCAATGGGAAGCGGGGGTCCAGGGCGAGAGCCGGCAGCGGGTTGTGGGCGAGGGCTTTTCTTCTGAGCTGGTGTAATTAAAAACTGCTGACTTTCTGAATGTGGATGAATTCATTGACCCCACCACCACCACAACCACCACTACCACCCTCACAGACACACACACACACACACACACACACACACACACACACACACACACACACACACACACACACACACACACACACACACACACACACACACACTCTTATACACACACAGTCACACACACTGCTCCCTCCCCCAGTCTCCAAAAAAAGTTCAGGTTTTTATGATCAATGTGATTCGCCTCCAGCGTCGGTTTACAGGCCCAAACTTCTGAACCGAGTCCACAGAGCTTCCTGTGTAAATGCACACGAGCCACCAGACAGGGTTGGGGGGTGGGAGGGGGGGGGGGGGTTATGGGTTTTGGGGCTATGGCTGGGGAGTGCAGAGCCACCCGTCAATAAATTAATCTGAAATTTGGAAATAATGCGAAAATACATTTATTTCGATTCCATTGCGTAGCAACAGGTGTTTATTGTTTAATTAGGGCTTAAGCAGGTTTCCACAGAGTCGATTTGGTCTGCCTTTAAGTGATCGAGCAGTCATGCTATGGTCCAATAAACCTGCACAAACTGAGAAGTTTGTTCTGGCATTCCCTCGCTGTGTGTTTTTTTTCTGGCGAAGATATTTTTATTTCAGCACAGGTGTCTAGTGAATCAGAAGATATAGTATAAATCTGGTAGGTTTATAAATAAATGCGGAGGGATAGGCTTGATATAGAAGCCATTAAAAACACCACTCTTCCAGCAGACCCATGACTATGAAATGCTTTCCCCTTCACACACACACACACACACACACACACACACACACACACACACACACACACACGCATGGAAACACACACTACACACACTACATAATATCAGAACACAATACAGTGGTGGTAAGACTAGTCCTCATCAGTCACATCACACGTGCTGTTTCACATACACTCACGCTGTACATGATTTGCATGCAACAGAAGTGGATTCCCCCTCATAAAATACAGAGTGACTTTCCATACTCTCTGTTGTTTCCAGACAGACAACAGGTGCTCTAGCTCTTTGTAGGAATACTGGGAGCAACACCAGGAAAATTGTTGTGAATAAATAGTTTCAAGCTCTGATTCTCCCTACTGAGAAGAGAAATATATTTGAACTATAGCGTGAAGATTGCGCTAAATGTGTTAGTCACTCGTCTGAGGCCCCCTCCCTGACCTCCAGGTCTGTGACATCAGCGCTCGAGTGACGGGTCACATGTCCCGATGTCCCCATCTTCATTGTCCGTGTGTCTATTGTGAGCGCACTGAAGTCACAACAATGGGGCGCATTTAAGTCTCGGCCAAGTTATTTTTGGAAGTGCAAATGGAAAAGACTGTAATGACAAGGCCCTCTCAGTATAAGCGGGAGCAGTCATATGATGCAGAGACTTGAGCGCAGCCGTGCAAACATGCTGAAATACATACAGATACACTCAGACACACACACACACACAGGCTCACACACTTTCTCTTTTTCTCTCTCGCTTTCTGTCTCTCTCTCTCCCTCTCTCTCTCTCTCTCTCTCTCTCTCTCTCTCTCTGTCTGTCTGCCGTCTCCATCTGCGTGTGGATATTTTGTAGCATGGCAACAAAACAAAAGAGCGTACACAGAACGCACAGGTTACAGTTGCGCCTCAGGACATGTTCCCCTGATGAGTCAAAGTTGTCGTTGCTCACTGATAATCGCTGAATGGATTTAATTAAGGATATGGAGCGTCGAGGTCAAGAATAGCACTCGAATGTAGAAGAACAGCATAACAGAAGCAAATAGCCTGTTGATCCATGCAGCAGGGAATTTGATTGGTTTTCCACACAAGGAAAGGAAAGTACCTTGCTGTACCGTTGAATGAAACACATGGTGGTCATGGAGACATATACTAACGTACTTTATACCAGTAATCCATCATTTGAAAGGAATGCCGTGCAGGTATACAAGGGTTGCATTCCATTTCATTTTCATCCATGTCTTTCTCTCTGTGTTGGGCTGCAGGGCTTATTGAGGTTTATCATTTTGTAGACTTATCTACTCAAATTAGATCAGTCTACTGTTTCGACTAATCAGAATGCCCCATAAACTGGTGGCAGAATTACCAAACAAATCAAGTTTAGAGTGAAAGTCTGGGGATGCTTGAAACTTTCATGAGAGGATTTTGTCTGTAAATAGTTCATGCTAAGTTCATGTAGTGGACTTGCCTGAAGTGGCTTGGCAAAGACTAAGACAGTGATTTACAATGAAGATGCCTCTCAATTTCTCAGCTACGTATACTCTTAGAAAAAAACTATATGTCTCCTGTTACACAAGGCCTCATGTTTTGTATTGATGCAGGACTAGGACTGGGGAGGGGGACCACAGGATAGCATGCATGCGATGGGCTGTTGCATGCAGGGAGGGGAGAAATGCCGGTGTCTTTAAGGGTGAGTGGAGCTGGACTCCTTCGAGCTGGAGGTATTCCCCTCACATGTCAAGGGCTCCTGGGTCCTAGACACTGGATATGTTCTTCAGATTTTTACTAACACAATAAACCCCCTTCACCCGGCTCCTCAGGTTCTAGCTAATCAGCAGTGCACAGAAGCGTGACTGTTCCCGAGGATGGGGGGGGGGGGGGGATAGGGTGCATTGGGACAGGACTAGGAGGCGAAGGTTTGAGGTGGGGTGAGGAGTGGAGTGGAGGGGGGATGGGGGTATTTTATGGTTAAAAGCGAAAGGTGTGGTGTCAACCAACTCTCAGGCCCCCATTTTAATCACAGTCAGATGTGGAGAGAAAGAGAGAAAGAGAGAGAAAGACAGAGAGAGAGCCCTGTAGTCTGGGGTGGTTTACTGGGGTCTGGCTCCAGAGCAAAGGGAATGAAGTGTCTTCTGTTGAAAAGAACAAAGCAGACCAGCAACAAAGCACATAGACAGAGAACGAAAAAACTATACTGTGCAGTCTCAATATTGGAGGAACTCAGTAAAAAATGGTGAAAATGGTTTGCCCAAAAAGTGCTTTTTTGGTCAGGCATGCATTAGATCGTGCTGCCTATGAAACACTCATTTGCAAGCTTGGCATAGACCAAATATGTCGGTGGACGCTGGTCTTAACAAGAAAAGTCAAAGGTGTTAAGTGAAACAAGTCTGCAATATTCCGCTGGCAGCTAACAAAAGGCTAGCTCCTTTACAAGCTTTAAAAATAACGTCCTACTTCATATTGGGCACGCGTTCCCTTCTGCTGTCAAATTAAACTTGTTCCTTTGCAAATGTCAGCCTCATATTGTGACAGGCTTTCCCTCTTCCAGGCTGGTGTCGACCACAATAAAACACACAGGTCAGGACTGAGCACACAAATCATGCTAATCCTATACAATTAGTCTCTCGCAGGTCAAGGCAGCAGACAACATGTGCACTGAGATATACAAAAGTATTTTGAAACACCATCATTTAATTGTCATCCTCTCTATGGCTTTGGTTCACTCCTGAACCCTTATCGTCTTTGGTGGTGCAACCCCAGTGCATCTACTTATCAGTACCTACCTCCATGAAAAAAAGCTGTGAAGACCTTTGGCGCATTAAAATCCAGACATTTACAGAAGGACACATTCAAATCGCCCCTTGACAAGCTGGTTTAATACGGACGGCCAGACATGAATGCTGTCTATCTCTGAAAGGTCAGCATGGCTGTGACGTAGCTGTGGGTTATCTGCTCCAGGAACTGACCTCTAATCAGAAAACTAGTTGTGTCTGCACCAGAGCGGAGCACGGGGGAACTCTCGGACTCTTTCAGCGGACATGGCAAACAGATGTTTTTCTTTTCTTTTTTTTTCTTTCTTTCTTTCCACAAGATGCTCTCAGAGTCTCTACGCTTCAACCCCACCAGCGGTTTCCCATGTGCTTTTTTTCCTCTTTCTCTGGGAGGGATCAGGTTCAATTAATGGAGGATTCACAGAGAGGCCTCAAAGTCTCCACGGCAGGAAATTGGAGGATA
>NC_137913.1:22104635-22117135 GCF_963457725.1 Sprattus sprattus | reverse complement strand
ATCTGCTCTCTGGGTCTAACTAAAAATGTCATGTCGAGTCGTATTTATTTGTTTGTACGTTTTAAAAACAACAGGAGTTGTACCAAAGGGCTTTCCGGACGAGGCAAATCAAGTGACAATCAAATAAAGAATAAAATAATAGAATAAGTGATTAAAAAGACTAAACGAGTAAAAACATATTAAACATATAGGGCATGGGCTATATAAGTGCAATAAAATACGCAAACAAATTGAAGAAAACAAAAGCAAATAACATAAAACAAAAATAAAAACTCATAAATGAGCAAAGGCACTCTGTTTCTCTTTCTCAAGCTAAGAAAAGATTAAAAAAATTGTCTCCATCTCTGTTATATTTAGAGGGTATCCTGTTCTACGTATTGATGTGTGGAAAGAACTTAAAGTTGACTCCACTTTGTCTGCTAAGCACAAAGGCTTTCAGTTTTATTTTTTAATTTACCCAGTTTATTCCTTTGCTTTGGGATTTCTCAAAATACCTTGTAAATGTCTTTCTCTTTGTGAGTTTCTCTCTCGTTTGAATCCTCGCAGGCAGATAAATTGATTCCTTTTCTTGGCTACATCGCCTTAAAACCTTTTTGTTGCATCCTATTTCCAAAGCATCCTTTGAGCAGGGGAGTGCAAAACAACACCATCAGTCTGTCCGAGACACACAGAACTCGCTTTTCTCCCAAAATCTCCCCAAAAGATTCCCAACCTTTTGTGTGTTTCTTCATCCCCATTGTGTCCTCTTCACAGCTTCCTCTCTCTTCTAATTTTGGATTCAAAGGATTAAGCTTTAGTGAAATCACACTGCCTCTGAATGACTGAATGACTTACTTCAATGATAAGGCCTCTCGGACCCCCCCCCCCGGGTGATTTTACAAATAACACACACCATCAACCTGAACACAAGGCGGTGGGACTACCTAATTCCCCATTCAAACGGTTAAACCACATTCATATGCAAATTGCCGTCCATGATGGACAACCGTGCTTTAGGGGATTATTCTTGCTACCTACAGAGGAGGCAGTTGGGAATAGGACTGGTTTGGAAAAAGGAGAGCTGTGTGGTCCAGAAAAAGACAAAAAAGTAAGACCCAACCTATTCACTTTTGAGGAATATCCACGTTAAATTTGTCATTCTTTGTAAGACGTGATGCTGGGCAGGTTCCTGTTGTCCAGGTGTGTGTTGAATGGGGTTGTGGGTTTGTGTGTTTGTGTGTCTGTGCACACACTTAAAGGCATCAGGGAAGAGAGCGGAGGCCAGATCGTGACACAGCAAACGGTATTTAAATGCGATAGACATCTCTCCATAATTGCCGTGTACTCTTCTAATGCATTCTTATCTTATTGAATCATGCTGTCGACAAATGGCACATTGTTCAAAGACTTTCCTCCTGTCAGGCAGCTGACCTCCGTTAGAGTCAGGGGAAGGTACAGATTACAGAATTACATGACAATACTCTTAACTGGTTAGGATGAGCGTTGGATTATCTTTCTGTTTGAGTTTTCCTTTATCGTTTACTCCTTGAAGGGGTCATCAGATAAACAGAGGATAACTGCTGTAAACGGCTTTATATTTGTTCTCTCACAGTCATGGTATTAAGCAGTAATTTGACTCCCCCTCCTTGGTGGTATTAGATATGCTTTGTGTCACAACACATATATTTGGATGCCGATTGGCAAAAAGCCAACCCCATTGTAACACTTTACTTTTAGAGCCACCAACTTTTTTATCTTTCTTCTCTTGAATCATCTATTTATCTAGTTGGAGCGCGAAGATCTCCTGCCCTTTTTTTCATTGGATGGTAATAGACCGTTGCAGTGATCCGGGCAGGAGTAGAGGCGCGTCTGAAAGCGGCCATTCAGATCCTGCGCATGGATACTTCCCAAGACAAGCCCGACGGCCGTTTTTTGTGGTTCAACAAAGATTCCTGTCATAATTTCAGCCTGTTTATCTAGCCAAGAATCATGGCAAATGCAATGTAGACAAACTAGTCACTGCGATAGCGCCCTAATTTGGTGTAACAGGCCAAACTCGCGTAATGCCCAGGTGGAGTGAAGGGGAAAGAAAAACATGTTGTTCGCCGGCCCATGCCTGTCCCACAGCTCACTTTTTGGCCGTGCATCGCTTCTCCCCTAGCATATGCCCCTCATCAGCGCAGATTAAGGGTAACAGAGTTTCCTTTAATTCCCCCTGGCCTTTGCCTCTCTGTATGTACAGGGGCTTCTTCAGCCGTATGGATTCCTCAGGACCCCGTAATGAGGAGATTGAGTTACTTATTTCTGATGGACTTGTGACTAACGTTGTGGTTGATTCTCTCCACTGACGTCTTCCCCTGATGTCTTGTGTTTTGCATTTGTCCATTTGTGTCCATGGCCGGAAATTGAGTGTGTTGAGTTTCAGTTTGACGATAGGCGGTTTCACCTCATCATCCACTGACGGTGTTGTCATTACATACACCGCTTGTTCATTTCAGAAGCAAAGCAATCAAAGCCCCACACTGAAAATACCTCTAAAGCACCGTAATTCAGACTCGACAGAAATCTGGCATTTTGCTGAGAGCACCCTCCATTAATCATTGCCAGCCAATTGAGTTAAAATATAACACTGAAAAACACGTTACAACACAAAATAACAATTTCCTGCCACACTGTCTGCATTTGCCATTAGGAGAACTGCAGACCTTGCGTGGTGCCAACAAGCTGACAAATGCTATGCTCCTAGCCAAAATGAGTAATACCTGGGCGGCATCTAGATCAAACTTCTCCAAGGAGCCAAACAGTTCTCTAATGACTACAGAGCTTTTTTTGTATATTATGAAAATCTAGTGCCTTATTTTAGGTATAGGTATAAGTACAGTTCTCAGTAACAAGCCTCTAAGTCAGATCACTACTACTGGGACGGGATTAGAGATTTGAGTTAATTGTGAGATTCTTGTTATTAGGTGAGGAAAGGCTTAGAGGAAAGGGTAGGCCTGCCCAACATCAGGTTTCATTCCTGGGTGGTCTACATTCTTCTCAGCGGTGCCATACCACACCACTATAAAAGTAATACCTATTTGGACAGTGTCATAAAAAAAGGTTTTTGTTGGTCTGGGTGTGGATAAAGAGGAAAGCATGGAACTGTAACAATGTATGATCTGCCAGACGGTGAGTATGCATGATATTGAGCAACACAAATCCATGAGGATATGTTAATCATGAGGATATGTTTCCATTGGTGTAGCTTAGGACCTATAGCATAGTGATACATGGATTTACCTCCAGGACCGTGTCCACTTTTGTTTGTACAGAACAAGTCATTCTAGTTGCACTCCCTTTTGATTTGTGCAAGCTGTCAATGTAGTTTGATTTATGGGTTTGTGGTCTTATAGTCAGTGTGGTGTTGGAACTAATCGAGTTCGGCTGGTTGCATCACCTCTTGACGCAAAACCAGGATGATTGTAATGTTGACACCTTGCCATTTTGTATTTTTCCTCTGAAGAAGAAATTAATGTGTTTAATTTAGAGTGTTTAAAGCCCTTGGACCACTTCTTTCAGAAGAAAACAGAGGGATCTTGCTTTCAGATAACAGTCAACTTGTTAGAAAGACGCGTTTCCATTATAGAAGCTTTTTCCAGAGAGGCTCAATATGGACTGTGTGTGACTCCAGCAAGACAGCTGTGTGAATGACGATGACATGTTAATTGTGAGAATTTATTTGTTAGATCTATTACAAGACAACACTTATTTGAGACTTACAAGGACATGAGACAAAATGCTGTCAGTGAGATTTCGTTTAAGAGATTGGAAGAGTCGGTGTGATGACGATCCTGTGCAAACTCACAATTTGAATTCTACTGAGAATATATGTGTCTGCCTGAGCAGATGTGGAGATGAGCCGATTGCTCAACCGTAAGAATGTCACAAACATTTTGATTAGGTTTCTCCCCCAGGGCATGGCTCACTTGCCTTGGCCAACTCTCCAAAAGAATCTGCTTCGAGATAGGAGTCAAGTTCGGCAGTTTGCTGCAAAACAAATCTCTGCTCACCTGTGAGCTTCAAAGACTCTTTAAGATACCAACCACCATTGCCACTGAAAAAATTACATTTGTCTGGGAAAATACGCGCTAAGGAATATCTAGGCTGAGTTTTCCCCTCTCTTCTTCCACATTTTCGGCGCCTATTTTTAGCAGCATTTAATTTTCCTTGAAAATTGACTTTGCAGTCATCCAACACAGGTAGTAATTGCTCTCAGGACTTTTCAAGGCGTTGGCCATCAAAACACCATAAGAGCTGGGCTCCAGTCGTAAATTCAGAGGGTGTAATATTTAGGATTAATTGGTGTGGTTTTAAAACACTCTGTTAATCTCCTCAATGACAGGAGACATGGCTTTGGGCAGTGAGAATGGAGCTGCAGACTCTTTATTAATGCATGTCACGGGCAGTGTTCTTAGCTCAGAGCAATGGATATTCTTGGAAAATGTGCGTTCAGCACTGCAGTTTTAGGTAGGTTTCATCCTTCCATACTAACTTTCAACGCTGCGTGTTTGTTCTGGCCGGTGCAGTGTTTATCTCGAGGAGACTCGATCTCCATGTTCAGACACTGAAAGCACACCCTGTCTCTTTTACATACAAAGAAGATATAATACAGTGTGTGCCCCCTCAGTTTGTATTGGCTGTTAAACTGACCATATGCTTTAATTGACCAAACAGTCCTTATTTGGAATAGAACCACTTGTTCTCAGGTCACTTTAAGGGAATAGGCTTCTTCAGTTGACTTTGTGGAGGTCGGTATGCCTTATCATTTGTGTGATGCGGTGTCTGGGGCTCCCAGCCCAAAGCATGAGAGGAAGTGCTGTGATCATCTCCAGGAAGTGATAGGCGTAATCCTCGTTGCAGCCTATTTGCAAACTAATCCACCCTCCAGCGGAAAAAAAGGGGGCACAACACCAGGGCAGAAAGATTGAATAACCCATGGGGGCAGTACACTACCAACTCAGGTGGTCAGACAACTGAGCCTGTCTGCAATGTTTATAGCGTAGGAAATGCGATCTACTCCAATGCCCCTAACTAAGGGTCCTTATGTCAAGCTGGTTACACACTGCCTTCCTGTATCCGACAGTCTATGACAGCCTAGTAAAAGCTAGTCCTGAAAGAGATGCTCTATCCCCCCTGTGTCACGGACCATAGAGGAAAACAGAGGTCAAAGGTCGACTCTGGGGTCACAGTATGTTCTTATGTTTCACCTCCGACAGCCATCCTTTTTTTCTGTCTTTCTTTTTAAAGGGTGCCTCTTTGTGAAGGCTTTGAGAGGTAGAGTGGTGAAAAAGGAAATGAAAACTCATGTTTTCAGGTAGTGCCTGCGATACGGATCTAAATAGCTTGTTACTGAAGCCAGTGGCTGGACGTGACTTGGTGTGTTGGCTGAAGGGGGCTCTGTTTTGGACATTCGAGAGATCGGGTGAACTTTTAGACCCCGACAGTGACTGCTCTATATTTGGGAGGTGAACCACGGCTGATGACCTGCGCGGCGACCTCAACACCTGCTCCCGGACAGGAATTCTGTTCCCGTATTGTGCTTGGGGCAGGAGATATGCAGCAGATAGCATCTTGTTTCCCTTGTCTCTGCCTCTCGTTTCCCTTGCTCTTATCCTCCTTTGAACTAATGGTTGCCGTTTCTCAGAAAGTATGGAAAACAAGATGGCAGAATATCTCCCGGGATTAGGGTGGCCAGATAGCCATCTGGTCGAATGTAACTACCTTATTTCACTCAGGATTTGGAGTCTCTCTGACAGCTACGCAAGGAATGCACCTTCTAAGGGCTTTATGTCGTTCTGTTTTTAGCAAAGTCAGAAGCAGAAATTGACAAACATGCCACACCTATCTTAACTATTTTAAATGCCTTTCTGGTCTGGTGTTTCTTAGAAATTTCACCTTCACCTCTCTCTATGCCAAGTGCAGACACATGCACACGCACACGCACACGCACACGCACACGCACACGCACACGCACACACACACACACACACAGACACACACACACACACACACACACACACACACACACACACACACACACACACACACACACACACACACACACACACACACACACACACACACACACATACACACACACACACATTCACTCACTCACTCACTCACTCTCTCTGTCTCCTTCCTCTTATTCATTTGTCAATGTTTTACAGTGCAAACATATTCTGCAAACAAGCACTACCACTCACTGACGTAGCTTTTTTCCCAGTTCTTTTGTGCTGTAGCACATAGGTTCTCTGCCTCCCTCCGTCCCTCCCTCCCTCCCTCCCTCTCTCTCTCTCTCTCTCTCTCTCTCTCTCTCCCTTCCACTCCATGATTCCTTTTTGTTTCACTATTCCCCCTCTCCTCTAATTGGCACCTCATTTTTGGGCTTCCTAATTGGTGCGGGAAGACAGGTGGCGCCACTCTGTTGTGATAATCCTTGTTAGCACAGTCTGTCTAATGTCTTTGTTTACGCTGCGTGAATGTAGAACCGAGTGCATGAACTCCTGACGCTGTTCCTTGCCGCGCCACTCACCCATGGTGAACCTTGACGCCTCCCCCCCCACGCCCCCAGACACCCTTCCAGCAACCCCTTGCAGCTCACCCCCACCCCCTCACCGAACCTCAACCCCTTGCCCGTCCCCCCACGCCTCCATTTCTACCCCACTGTGCACTTTTCACTCACCCCTGCTGAAAATGGACCACAGCCAGTGTGGTCCTCCTCCTCCTCTCTCTCTCTCTCTACTCGGCAAGTCAAGTCCAGATGACAACTCCCACCTATCTCCCTCTAACACACACACACACACACACAAATGGTGTCCCTGTTTTTCCTATCCTCACCCCTCCTTTTCCCTGAGTGGACATCCTGACTGCTTTGTTGTTGTTGTTTTTTTCCCCCTTTTTTTCTGAATTGGGAGACAAGCTGCTAGTTAGATTGTCAGACGATTACAGTTATGAAGGGCCCCTTTGTGCCCCAGCGAGGGACATGCCAGAGCCCCTGTCCGTGCCGGCACTGTCCCTGGCCCTGGCGGGAACAATCATTACGCCGCAAATCTCAGCCTCCCCTCTCGCACATTTAACATGCACCACACACAAATCAGAGCAACATTCCCTAACACGTCTCAATCTCTCAAAGATTTATACGCTGTTACTTGTCATCCCTTGAAAAGAAGAAGTAAATAAGATTAGTAAGATTTTAAGTTCTGCTTTAATGGCATGTCTTGATCATCTGTTGCTGCAATTTGTAGCATTGATTTGACAGTGTAGCCCTTTTAAGATAATTTTCCCGTTTAGCCTGATAGAAGTATTCAGTGGTAATCAATGTGTTGGATGTGGGTTTAATGGACTGTAAGGACAGTTTGGGGGGTGTGTTGGCGTAAGGCTAACTTGAGTGCCTGAATGGCTGTGTGTCCAAACGCAGCGTTGGGGTGTCGTAATCGGAGGGGGCGCATCCACACTAATGTGCTCAGGCAGGTGTGGGGGTTACAGAGGGTTTGTAGGTCACCATTCTGACCCCCGGTGTCAGGCCTGGCCTGCTTGGCCGTCAACAGACTCCTCAATTAAAAGCCCTTGGTTAATGGCACCCGTCATGCCAAAGTATCCATCTATCTTTCTCCCTCCCTCCCTCCCTCCTTCTGCTCTCTTTCGTCCTCTCTCTCTCTCTGCTCTCTTTCTGTCTCTCTGTTTATGCTCTTTTATTCCACTGTTCTTTTCTCTCTTTTCTTCCCACCATATTCCCCTCCGTTGCTCTGTTCCATCTGTGTTTTTATCAGTCTCTCTTAATCACTGTCCTTTCACACACACACACACACACACACACACACACACACACACACACACACACACACACACACACACACACACACACACACACACACACACACAGACACACACACACACACACACACACAGGCACTTGTGTTTCTCCCTGCATTTTAATCTGACATCTTTGCCTTTCCCTCAGAACTTTCTAGTCTTTTTTTAATGTTTGAGCTTCGTAAAGTCAATACTGTAGTGGAGGGGTAAAGAAGGAAGATACATAGATAGATGTGTTACAACGTCTTTAAAGCTCAAGCAGCACTCTGCAGTTGTGTAATGATAGGTATAGTACACACAATGAACAAATGCCTGAGGCACAGGGGTACTAACAGGTACTTTCCTTAGATTGGTGATTGGCTATGATGGATAATCGAAAAACAAAATGACCCCACACACAGCAAGACTTTGGCCCTGATCTAGCAGTTAGATGGGATGTAATATATTGTCCTTCTCTGCCTTTCTCACTTTCTTGTCCTTGGCCATAAGAACCTGACCTAAACTGCACTCATGGGGGTCTTCTAGCCCCAGCTGTGGGTGTTGAGCCACGTAAGGGTTTTATGGTTTTATTTGTTTATGTGCAGTTTGGCCAGCTTCAGCAGACGTGTGAGAACCGTTTGAGTCATTAGAGTAACGGCCGAAGACACAAGCTGTGAACAATTTGACAGCGGGTCATTTGTGAGGCAATCATGTAGGCAGGGGCACTTTTGCTTTGTGTTTGTTCGTAAAAAAAAAAGCAAAACAAGCAAAACAGTTTATCAAATGAATATACACTGTGTCAGTGTGTTCTCAGTTTTGTCTCAACTAATTAGTGCCTCCGAACATGGGAAATACATTTTGTGATTCTTGTTATGCAGAAGTTTAACTTCAGCTGCCAGTGTGTATACATTCCTTCTCTGCACATTTTTCACTGATTTTTCCCAATTTACCAAAGGAGCCTTCTCTCTGGCTGTTGTTTGTTTTCTCTGGGCATGTCAGGCCTTTGACTGGGAAGGACTCTGCACTTCCTCTGCCTTCCCTTTCTTCTCTTATTCAAGGGGGCCCCTGGTCCAGACTTTGGGATGAAACCCAAATAAAACAGACCTGCAGCTTCTCTCTCTCGCTCTCTATCTCTCTCTCTGCTTCTCTCGCTCTTAGTCCCTTCCCCTCTCTCTCTCTCTCTCTCTCTCTCTCTCCCTCTCCCTCTCTCGGTGGCCTCTGAGGAGGCCACTGACCCCTTGATTGGCCCCCAACAGTACCTCTTTACCCTCCTTGCCCGGAGCCTCAAGTCACCTGACCCCTGGTCACCTAGCCCCGAGCCTCGCGCTTGATGGGGCTGAAAGGGATTAACTCCCGGCCTCAAGGAGAAGAAAGCTGCGCCTTTATCCAGTCTCCTCGGTGGCCTTGGTGGGCTCTCTCTCTCTTTCTCTCTCTCTCTCTCTCTTTCTCTTTCTGTCTAGGGAATGTAATTAAGTTGAAGGGGGGAATTTCAAAGAGAAAAGAAAGAAGGGGGAAAGAGAGAGAGAGAGAGAGAGGAAAGAGTGTATTTTCTTCTTTACCCCTTTTGAGGGGTAGAATTTGGGGTGAGGGGTGGTTCAGTGCTAGGTTTTCTGTTCCAGAGTGGTGAAGTTTGGTTAAGTGGAAAGGTCAGGTGGGTTACAAATAGGTGTGAGGGGCAGAGGTGAGCCTCTAAAGCTGCCCTCCCTCACACCCTCAACACCCCAGGGGGCACAGGAAGCCCTCAGCCTCCCCAACAGAGCCTAGGGCTGTCTGTTCAGTCGGCCTCTGGGTCTTCATTCTCCACGCCAGGAAAAGCTGGACGCTTCCCATTCATTTGGACCCCACGTTTTGTGTCTTTGTTAAGAAGCAAACAAGGGGCTAACGACGCAGAGGTAGGTTTAGGCCACACTAATTAGCCTAGCTTCAGTTGAATGGCGATGGAAATGGACAGAGATGCTTGAGGAGGAGAAGAGGTATGGTGAAGAAAACAAATGAACTCGCCTCACACATCTTCCCTGAGGTTTTTTAATGGACTTTAAGGGTGTGGGCATTTCATTGCTCATTGTAAATGGTGTACGTGGGCATTCGATTTTTCAATGTAATTTCCAAGCATGTGAAATGCCTTTAGTGTGGGGTCACCCCCCGCCGGACCTTTGTCTTTTAACGCTCTCTCAGTCTGTAAGGCCTCCCAGTGTGTTTGTGCCATTAGTGCTCGGCGCGACCAGGTGAATGGCCCAACAGGTGGCTTCAGGCGACAGGACCACCATAGATGTGCCACTGAAGCAGCTGGACAGCATTTGTGTTTCTTTTTCTGCCTCAGCAAAAGGCAAAGAACGTTTTGAGTTGGTTAGCACATCACAGAAGGGTAAATATAAAGCTGGTGCAAAAGCATTTGGTGATGTTTGAGGGAGTTTGTTAGACTTTATAGATTGATTAAGGTGTCCACTTAAAACTTCTAATTATTTGATGCATTCTCATATACCATTCATTTGGAATGCCATGTTTTTTTTTAGAGAGATAATGGTGACAATCCTTCCCTCAATACCCTTTTCAGTGAAACACCACAAAAAAGAGTAGGATTACAAAAGAAAGAAAAAGTTAGTACAGTCTATTATCCTTGACACCCTTTTTTGGCGCATTTGTCATGCCGTTTTGTGTGATTCATTCAGTTCCTCTGTAGCATTGGTGTTTCTCAGCTCCCTGAGCAGAATGAATGGTAGGAATAGTAAGCGAAAGAGAAAAGGGGAGAGAGAGAGAGAGAGAGAGAGAGAGAGAGAGAGAGAGATGAAAAAGCGGGGTGAAACACCGTTTCATTTGCCATTGTACCCCTTCTCTAAAAGCTTGTCTTTTGAAAACCGTGATGGCGAGAAAAACCCATTCAGGCAAGCAGGTATTGCCATGTAAATTGGATTCAACTGGAATGGATTTACTCAGATTATAGGTAAACTGTTTTGTTATGTAGAAATTAATAAGACCATTGTGTGTCCGTCACATTTGCAGTTGTATACTACATCTGCAAACCTATTTTCTTTTTCCGTATTCTCTGCATTGTCCCTCGTTTTTTTGTGTGGGCTCCAATGGGGACTAACAGTTCCGTGGGCAAGGTCATTCAGGATTACCTGAATTGCCAGTTTATTAATGTGCTCTTTTCTTTTTGGGGGGTGAAAATAGTTCCAATGCCTCCCTAAGCCCTTACAGATCCCCTTGTGGTGGGTCAGACAGTCAGAGGAGCCCTGGTCGGAGCCATAGATAGAAGGCTATAAATGGCCCTGGATCCTGCATTGTTGTGGAGGGGGATGAGGCTCTGGGTGCCACAACTTAAACGGAGGGACATAACAAGTTCAGTGTTATTGTGGGGAGAAGACGATGAAGTCATGGCTTTGCCACGGTTGGGTTGAGTTCATATTCGTTCCTCCACAGGTGTTAGAGAGGTACTTTGGCAAAAGTGAAAGTCTGTAGCTGCCTCAACTTGATCAACTGCATCAAGTTATTTAAATGACGTGCGATTCTAGGTTTGGCATACTTATTTGTTTTTCGAGTCTTTTATAACTCCCAAGGGGTTTACCCCCCCCCCAACCCTCCCACCCGGTGCCCCGGATAGCCTGTGGCTAGTAGTACAAGGAGATTGACGTTTAGATAATTAGGCATTGCATCATTCAGACATTAGGATATGCGTGTGAAAGCTGTTCGAGGTGTATCTTGAGGGGTATTGGTTGTTGTCTCTGGGATTTCTCCTAACCCATCGTGAGTGTAGAGGGGAGTGGGTCTGCAATGGCAGACACCACTGTTGAGTCTTCTGTTTTGTGTGCCTTATTCAACGAAACCCTGACGAAGGAAGGTGCCCACTGGACATCCCCAGTGAAATGCTCACAGGACATCTTTGTTGTTGTTATTTTGAATGTAGTTGTTGTTAGGTATTTTGAAGTATCTGTGTGATGGTTGTAGCGCACCCTGTTGTGTAGTAATAATTAGGCTGGTTGGATATGAGAACTTACAGTGACAGTGAAAGGTTTGGCCACTATGAGAAATCCCCAACCAAGGAATTTAATCTTTTCCTGTGTATAGCAAAAAAAAATCATGCCTTCTCACCCTTTCTTTCTTTCTTTCTCTCTCTCTCTCGCTCTCTCTCCCTCTGTCTTTCTCTCTTTTGTTTCCTCTCATTTTGTTTTCACTGTTTCCTCCGTGACCTCGGCTGGGTGGATTTCAGGATGTTAAGGCGAGTGGTGGACTCAAAAGCACGGCTGAAAACAGAGCTGTCTCATTCAATGTTATCAGCACGTACAGCCTACCACGCTGACACCTTTGTCTGAGTGATTCCAAGGCTATCTTCAGAAGAATTTCAAAACAAAGATGTCTCGACCTTTCATACACACTAGAAAAGCTGAGTGAAGAAAAAAGAAACAAAAAGAAAACTTGAAACGAATCGAAACGTATCCTACTAGCCTTCGACACTCGCATGAAAAGTGAACCGCACAATTCCTGATAGGGTTTCGCAGTGTTGCAGCATGGGAATGTCACACTGCAGGATTTCCATCGAGTGTCTGTGTGAATGGAGAGAGTGCATAAACGAAAGTGAGAGCAGGAGCAACAGAGAGAGAAAGAGAGAGAGAGAGTGGTGAAAGAGCAGAGAGAGAAAGACAGTGTGACAGAGAACGAGAGAGAAAAACAGTAAGAGAGATAGAGAG
>NC_137913.1:22067135-22099635 GCF_963457725.1 Sprattus sprattus | reverse complement strand
CTGCTGGAGTTTATACAGAACTAAAATGTTCTGAAAACAGCCCTGTAGTGCAATGTTTCTGTCTAGGAGAAACCTCAGAGCTCCCCTCCTCAGATTACAGACCAAGAAATTAATGCATTCATGTTTGTAATTGTAAGCTTAAGAGGAGAAATTGGTTCAAGAAGCCACAATATACTTTAGGTATGTTGGAGACTCTGGAGGCTAAAATCAAATCAGCACAAGCATCTCACAGCAGGGTGCCAAATAGTTTCGTTTTTTTCTCTTTTGAAATTGTAAAGAGCATCGGGGATTTCAAGGCATTTGGAATTAACTTAGCCTTTTGACAACTACTAATTAAAACACTTTAAACACACAGTCAAAATAAAATGAATACTATACTTAATGAATAAAATGGCAACATGCACTTTCACAATTAAAATGAAACTGGACAGAATGAATGACCTTCTGTAACTGCTTTTTGTGTGTGAGGAGAAGGGGCTGGAAACATATGTTATAATGCTCTAGTTTCTAGTCCCTGATGACTTCCCTGACTCCTGGGACCTTAGCTTTTCCTTTCATGTAATAACTTCAAACAGTTTCTAACCAGACCCCAGAAAACAAGTTGGTGTCTCGGGCCGTACAACTCTGTGTTTTGAGCCACTCGGACCTGGTCATGTTTCGCATGTAGAGCACCTGTCCCATAGGCAGTCTGCTAATGACTGAAAATTACAACATTAGTGCACCACCTGCAGGTCACACGGCTACACCTTCCCTAGGCGGGAAATCAGCCAGGCATTCATTTTAATATTGTATGAGACAGGCTTTGGCTTCAGACACGTTTGCGTCCTCTTGAGCACTTGAGGAGGTTGCGTATGGCAGTCTGAGTGGAATGGATTGGTGTAGTTTCGCTCGATAACCTAATTGTGTCTGAGAAGTCGTTTGATTTTTCGCAATTCCGCTGCTTGCTCATGTTGGCTTGGCATTGTGCCAATATTTGTATCAGGCTGAAGGCTTCTTAAGTCGATATCAGTGTAAAGTAAACAATTGGAAAATACCTTGTTATGAAATGTTTTTCACAGTATGCAATCTCTATAAGACTCCGCAAGAAGACATAGGCATGTTTATAAAATGAATATGATTTGACCCGACCTACTCACTCACAACTAAGGAGTCTGATACATTAAATTACTATCTTTGTTATGTTTAAAATCTGTGATGCCAGGCTTTGGTATGTTGTGAATTAAGTCCATTACTCATGAGGCAGAGAGGTGAATGAGTTCATTAAAGCCGGGATGTTTCTGCACTGACCTGCAGTCTGTCAAGTGACCAGTGTGCAGAAGGGTCAGTCCTAGTACTAAACAAAAACAAACAAACACAACTAGGGTAAGTCCTAAGAGCTACAGTCAGATGTGAGAGAGATGGACGTGAGGAGTGATGAATAAGAGAGGGAGAAATACAGCTGGAGAGAATAGAGGGAGTAGCAGAAGCTAAATAGTGTACCTGTGTCTCTGAAAAAAGACTTGTGTGTGTGTGTGTATGTGTGTGAGAGAGAGTGTGTGTGTGAGTGAGTGTGTGTGTGTGTGTGTGTCAGTGTCTCTCTATGTGTCTGTGTGTGTGTGTGTGTGGGGGGGGGTTATATTGTGTGTATTTCTGCCTGAACCCACCTAAGTCTGACATGACTGAAGTGGAATGTTGTCAGTGCCCCCATGTGCTGTGAACACCTTTGCTCTGAGACACACATGCGCTGTGGATGTCTTTGCTCTGAGACACACATGCGCTGTGGATGTCTTTGCTCTGAGACACACATGCGCTGTGGATGTCTTTGCTCTGAGACACACATGCGCTGTGGATGTCTTTGCTCTGAGACACACATGCGCTGTGGATGTCTTTGCTCTGAGACACACATGCGCTGTGGATGTCTTTGCTCTGAGACACACATGCGCTGTGGATGTCTTTGCTCTGAGACACACATGCGCTGTGGATGCCTTTGCTCTGAGACACACATGCGCTGTGGATGTCTTTGCTCTGAGACACACATGCGCTGTGGATGTCTTTGCTCTGAGACACACATGCGCTGTGGATGTCTTTGCTCTGAGACACACATGCGCTGTGGATGTCTTTGCTCTGAGACACACATGCGCTGTGGATGCCTTTGCCCTGAAACAGACATGCGCTGTGGATGTCTTTTTTTTGTGTGCCAACTGTAGGGGCCTCTCACACAGGATGAGAAGACTCTGTGCAGGGGCCAACAGGGGGCTAAGAGTGACTGTGAACCCTCTCCACCCTGGCACCGAAGGAAAAAGCGCAGCGGAACAGTAGTCACCGTTTGGCTCTACCAGAATACATATATGAGACTCAAGCCCCTGCTCACACCTCCCCAAACCCTGGGAATATCATATTGTGTCAAAGGATGGGCCAAGAGCAGACACAATGTAAACCCCCCTGACGCCCCTCCCCTGCTGGTGCGTATTATTCTTTCCCCCACTCTGTGATGTCTAAGTTACGCCGCGACCCGAAACTTCCTATTTGGGTTGGAGGCCGAACCGGCGGAACGTTCCAGCACAATGTCCCTCCTTGCGTTCATTTATGAAGTGCAAGTTTATCACTTGTCCCCCTCTCAACGCCTTCAAAGTGTCTCCCTTGAAAAAAAATATGTATGCTTAATGACTTCACAGAACGTTTTTTAAGAGCCAACAACAGAATCCAATCCTATAAATCCCATACTATGACCGCAGAGGAGCTCTGTAACAGTTACTGGCAAACTTTGAACAAATATTTGAACAGGTTTATGATGAGAGACCTGGCCTGCATTGGATTGCATGTCAAATAATAAACACACAGTACTGTTTTCTTCTTTGTGGCGTCCATTTATAGGCACAGGGTTTTATGGACGCCAGAGGAGCCTTCACACCTTTTGCTTAGAAAACAGACTTTCAGCCCCTGCACTCAGAAATGTGTTTTTTGAAGTTAGCTGAGAAAACAAAACAAAACAAGACGGTGTAAGCTAGGAGCTTGTTGACAACTTTTAGTCGAGTCCTACGGAGGATGAGCCTAGACCGTCCAGCAAAACAGAGAAATGGTCATGAAAACAAACAAGGTGCGGTTGCACTATGAGGGGGTCAGGAGGATTTGAGGTTGGGGTAAGGGGGGAGTTTTTGCTGCGGTGAGGAGTGATGTGGTGGTGGTGTGAGGGCTGATTGAGGGACAGCTGGCAGGTGCAGGCCCAAACCTGGCTTTAGCAGAGCCCCTGCTCACATTGTGTGACAGCAGAATTGGTCGCTGGATGGGTTGATGGTGGGGTAGAGGTTGGGGTGGCAAGAGTGTGTGTGTGTGTGTGTGTGTGTGCCTGCGCGAGTGCACGACTGTGCGTGTGTGTGTGTGTGTGTGAGAGAGAGAGAGAATGTTTGTGTGTGTGTGTGTGTGTGTGTGTGTGTGTGTGTGTGTGTGTGTGTGTGTGTGTGTGTGTGTGTGTGTGTGTGTGTGTGTGGGAGGGGGGGGGGGGTCTGGTGCCGGGTAACATAAAAGTGTGCTGTGTGTCTAAACATGGCGTGCTGGAGAGAGGGAGAGATTTCCGGAGAACCATGAGGCACAGTCTGGTTTTTTGGCACCGGACCCTTCAGAAAGGTTACTGCTGACAGGAAATACAGGCTCTCCTTTCAGGCTCACTTACAGGCAGAGAGGGGTAATACCCGTGCAGGGCTCTGTCTTTCTCTCTCTCTCCCTCTCTCTCTCTCCCTGTCTCTCTCCCTCCCTCTCTCCCTCTCTCTCTCTCTCCCACCCTCTCTATCTCTCTCCTTGTCTCTCTCCCCCTCTCTCTCTCTCTCTCCCCCTCCTCTCTATATCGCTATCTCTCTCTCGGACTTTCTCTCTGTCGTTTTCTTGTGGAAACCTTAGTCACACCTCAGCTTCAGCTGCTTTCCCACGCGTTGCACCAGATTTATCAGACTTGACGTCATCGCAACCCCCCACAGCACTAGTTTAGCTATTTCTGCATGGATTTTCAGCTCCATTAGACGGTAAGACATCACACGTGCGAATGATGTTTGATGGTGACTAAGAAACTTTTGGGAGATTTGTAGTAATATTCTTCTAGTCAGATTCATCTGTCTCTCAAAAGTAACATTTTTTTTGCCGGCCATTCTCTCTGCAGGGTTTGGTTGAGAGAGCTTCAGCCATGTTTGCAGTGATTGAACCTAATCGAGCACCAGTGTGCCTCAATTGGAGCATGAGCAGAGACGATAGTTGGAAAGCAATTTGCCATCGATGCTCGGTTGGGTAGGCCCCGTATTTGAACTGCTTAAGAGACCTGCTGTTTGTTTAGCTCGATTACACCGGAGCCTCCTGCCGCATGACGTGTCATTTTAGAAACAGCGCCGGCACTCCGAGAGGAGTCTGGCCCGGACGCATTGGCAAACAGCAGTGCATCCAGACCGAGAACCCCACGTGATGCGGTCTGCCTTCCTTCGCAAACACTCACCGCAGCGCTAATCGGCGCTCCGGGGTGTGCTGGCAGCAACGTCTCCAAATGGATGGAAAATGACTGTTTAACTGTAAGATAATGACACAAGCGCTTTGGCTCTCTCTCTTCTCTTGCTCTCTCTTCTCTTTCTCTGTGTGTGTTTGTGTGCTCTCCTGACCTGTGTGAAATAAACATGTGTAGGCTGTCTCCAACCCCCTCCTCACCCCCTACAGGCACCTTAATCCTGCTATCAAGCTTCAGCTCGTCAAATTCTCTTTGCTCTTTGAAGAGCAGTCAAATGAGGCAGGTAGCTCCCAGGTAATCGCTGGCACGGGCAGGCAGGCTAATCTTTGTGGTTGATACCCTCAACCCCACCACCCCCTCCACCTGGACCAGCGGCCCACTGGGAGATAAGCTCCATTGTAAGGGCTCCCTTTTCTTATGAAATCATTTATTGAAATGTCAGCTGGATATAAGGCCCCCCTGCCGTACAGGTGGAAAGTAGCCATCCACTGAAGAAGGCAAGGGGCTGAAATATGCCTGGTTTATCATCTTCCCACAGAGAAAAGTAGGAAGATGAGATGGCTCATGTGTTTATGAGTAGGGTTGTGCAGGTATCTTTAATCCTAATGACATATTCATGTGTTTATGAGTAGGGTTGTGCAGGTATCTTTAATCCTAATGACATATTCATGTGTTTATGAGTTGGGTTGTGCAGGTATCTTTATTCCTAATGACATATTCATGTGTTTATGAGTTGGGTTGTGCAGGTATCTTTAATCCTAATGAAAAATCATTTGGAATTGTACGCTGTTGTGTGTTAGAGTGTAAGTGTCACATCTGCTCCCAGCAGAGACGGCTGGAGGTGCCAGACAGGAAAGAACATTGAGCAGATGTTAACAGGCTTGGCACACTGTAAACAATTAAAAGATTCAACACAGACGTTGTACTTCCATACACTGAAGTTGAGAACATTCAGTGATGTAAACCACTTCCCAGGCTTAACACTGCTGCATGATACAGCACTGTTCTTTATCCTCTAATTAGCGCTCTGGAGGCAATGCTGCACGGAGCCATCAGTATTAAAAACAGTGCTGTGAATGAGGAATGTGCCTGCTCAAAGAGGAGAGCCGTAAAGAAAGCTAGAGAGAGAGAGAGAGGGAGAGAGAGAACCAGAGAGAGGGAGAGAGATCTGACAGACTTATCAGGGCGGAGGGATCACAGGATGTTGAAAGACATTCTGTTTCTCCTCTTTCTCCCTTTACCTCCTTCAGAGAATGCCTTCAGCAAAGCCCAACCGCAGTTACTCAGATGAGCATCTCTCCTTGTTGTTCTCCATCACTCCTCCTCCTCCTCCTCCTCCACTGTTCCCACCCTCGTCTCCCTGGCTGTAGCAGGCTCTTTGGGCTCCAGGGTTTATTTGAATGTGAAGTATTTGTTTTATGTTTCGTGTGGTGACTCAGCCTTTGAGAAGGAGTCGTAAGGAGTGGTGCTGGAAGAGACAGAGCGAAAGCGAGAGAGAGAGAGAGAGAGAGAGTCTGCAGAAAGGTTTGGCTTCTCTGGAGTGTCCCGAGGAAGCAGAACAGCTGCGGAGCAAAGTGTTTATTTGAGAGGGGGGGGGGGGGGGGGGGTTTGGAGCAATGCCTTCTGCGCTTTGAAGAGAAAGGCAGGTTCAGCTTGGCTTATTGTTCATAGACTTAGAGTGTGTGTGTGTGTGTGTGTGTGTGTGTGTGTGTGTGTGTGTGTGTGTGTGTGTGTGTGTGTGTGTGTGTGAAGTGCATGTTTGTAATTTCTGGCTTTCTTTCTGCCTCACTGAGACTTTTTACCTGCACCTGTATCTGTCATGGACTAAGTATGTGTGTATCTTTTCTTAAAGTCTTTAATCGACTCCTAAAATAATGCATTAACTGTCACATTGCTGCCCATCTGAATGCCTTTGTCACTGAATCTGTGTGTGTGTGTGTGTGTGTGTGTGTGTGTGTGTGTGTGTGTGTGTGTGTGTGTGTGTGTGTGTGTGTGTGTGTGAGTGTGTGTGTGTGTGTGTGTGTCTGTTCAGGACTCTTCAGTAAATTCTGGAATGTCTTGTTCCTGATGATAAGGTTCTTAAGTGGACTTGCCACAAAAATGGGACTTAAAAAACCTACGAGCAGTCATTTCTGTGAGTATTAAAAAGAGTCAAGTGTGGTTTGGCACAGTCTTTAACTCCGTTATTAAAACACTCTTGCAATTAGATACATTGAGCACTCAAGCACCAATATGGTAATGCATTATGCACTTAAAATGATAATAACATGATTACAAACCCATAATATCTGATTCCATACAGATACACTAAAACATTGTTTACTTATGGATAGACACACTTTTCTTGGATTGCTAATGTATGGAAATATTCTCACTCACTGGTTAGCCACAAGCCCCCCCTCATCCCCTGCACACATGCAAGACCGTGACAGTATGGTCTGAGTGCAGCTATGCGCGGCCATGGAGGAACGGACAGCATGAGTGCCCAACAGTAGAGATGGGGAACTGGGAGGGGGGTGAGGAGAGGAGGTGGTAGTTGGTGGCAGGTTGTGGGGGAGGGGGGTACCCTTAGCTCTTGTTTTCCCTTGCCTAATCACAGCAACGTGCCAGAGGAGATCTGAGAGAAGTCCGAGCGCGGCAGTGTTTAAGATAGAAACGCTAAGCCCCCCATGATGGTACTGCGTGTGTGTGTGTGTGTGTGTGTGTGAATGCTGGAGTGCATGGCATTGTTGTAGCTGCCCATGTGTGATGCTGTCTATGTGATTTAGTGTGTATGTTTTTATGGTTGTCAAGTAGTGTGAAACTGTGTTTGGTCAGCGTGAACACATGAACGTGTGTGTTTGTGAGTGTGTATTTGTGTATGTATGTGCTTGTGCTTGTGTGTGTGTGTGTGTGTTTATGTATATCTGTGTATGTGTGTGTGTGTGTGTCCCGCATGTGTCCTCTTCTCTCTCCTTTGGATGGCTTTTATGGCCGTGCTCTGCTCTGCTCTGCTGAGCCTTTGAGACTATTTACAGTGTGTGCTCGCAGTGTGCTTCATGCTCTATGCCAGTATTGTCCTCCCAGAAAAAATGGCCTTGGGATTCTAGCATGCCAGCGATGCCATACATCAGGGATGAATTACTTTTGACTGGCAAATGCAGTATGTATCTGACGGCTGGGCCACTGGTGGTCAGCGTAATGTGTGTGTGTGTGTGCGTGTGTGTGTGTGTGTGTGTGTGTGTGTGTGTGTGGCTTTTGTGGTGGCTGTGGTTTGATGTTGGGTGAGAAGCAAAGGGGGATTGGGCCATTTTGAGCCGGGGTCAATGTGGAGAATTTACAACGCCCACTCGTGTTCTAGCTGTATGTGTTTGATCTGCCAGTCTATGCACCATCGCTGACGTTGAAGCGATCGTTCAAATCCCATTTTGGTATAAGAGAAAGTGCAATCTCTGTGAACCCTCAGTAGAAGGGTTGTGGCGCAATCATTCACAGTTATGCGCGCTGGTTCGGACCTGCAGAGATTTAAAGACTAGTGACAGGCAGCATCTGAGCTCCCTCTCTGATGCTCTGGCGGTCTAGCTCACCAGAGGGCTGGAGGCTGTTGAAAAATTCCACCGCTTTCTAAAATGTCGCTGGAATCTCTTTGAACGCCCTGAGCAGGAGAGAGAAGAAAAAAAAACCAGAACAAAACAAAAATCACTTAAAATAGCTGGGCCTGAAAAGGTGTCTCTGGCAGCCTCTCTTTTCACATTTGTTTTGGTTGTGGAGAGAGTGAGGGAGAGTCTGTGGAGTATCACAGGCCCAGATGGCCGAGTGCGAGTCTGCTGAAGAGACCAGCCGGGGTTCTTTATCCCTTTTATGTTTTCATCCTCTTTTTGGGAGGAGAAAGTTCCGGAGCCCTTCTGAGGATGTCATTCTGCTCAATTGGACTCCTCGGGTAACCCACCCCCCCCCCCCACACACAAAAACACAGAAAGAAAAAAAACACTCAATGTGGTTCCATTAACGGCGTGTCAATGGCTCAGCCACATTGCCTACTCTTTTTGTCCATTATTATTCCATTTTCTCTGGGTGACAAGGAGGCTTAACCAAACTAGCAGACCTTTTAATAAACCTCTGAGGCCTTTAGCAAGCCCTGTGATATAGTACCCACTAATAAAGCAGTCCCCATTCTGTGCGCCTGTGTGTGTGTGCATGTGTGTGTGCGTGTTCTGGACTCTGTGCTCATGTTACAGCAGTGTGTGTTTTTAAGTGTTTTCCTTCCTTGGCCTTGATTGATGCTGTGAGCCTGTAGTGACAGGTTAATGTGGGCCCTGTCTCCCCCTGTCTCGTCATGTCACATCACCTGTCCTGTCCGTCCTGTCTCTCTGTCACCTCCCCCCCTCCCCCTCGTGCCTCTGGTGTCTCTGTGGACAAAAAGAGCAAAAAAAAGGTGACAAAAGATTATTAATGGGGGGCCAGTGTGGGGTGTCAGAGGGCTCTTGATCTCACCTCTTCCGAGAATGGGACCTCCTCTGTGTATGTGTTTGTGTGTGTGTGTGAAGATGCCATCCCTTACCTGCCACTGAAGGACGAGACAAACTAAACAAACCCCCGCCCCTCCACCTATCCACCCCCCCTCACCCACCTCCTCCTCCTCCTCCACAGGCAGGCACTGAGAGGGAAGCCGAGGCATCTATCCGCAGGAGCGGGAGCAGGGGAAGGGCCTTTGTGTGCGGAGGGACTAATAGAGCATGACTTCCTCCGGCCCTCGGGGGCCGCTTGCCCTCCCCAGAGCAAGGAGGTTGGAGTGGATGGGGGGGACAATGTCAAAACCACCGGAGGGCCAGAATAAAAAACACCGCAGGGGGTCCCCAGGAAGGCGACCACCACCTGTTGGCCCTCGCCCCCATTACCGCATTCCATCAGAGCCACATACATATCTCTCGCCACAAATGGCACACTCGCCATATCTCTCGGTCGTATGGTCAGAATGTCACTGCTGGTGACTCGACTTGGCCATGTGGACCATGTCATGTTTGGCTGTAAGATCACTGTGACTGGCAGCTTGTCTGTGTCGTGTTTGGTCAGAATGCCACACAGCTTGCTGAAGCTCAATGTGCAGGATTACCTCCTCACTCACTGTCTCTCTGTGCCTCCTGCTTGAGTTCAGAGGTTGACTGGGTCGAGGCTACAGGCCGGCCGCTGGTTGCCGCCATAGATGGCGTGTATGGGCACTGGAGGATGTGCTATGGAGATACAGGGCTGAAAAGCCCGCTAAGAGAAAGCGCTCAGGCTGCGGCACACATGTGTTCTCTCTCCACACAGATAGAATTGTCAAACATTGAGATGTATGTGAGCTGAAATATGTGAGATGAGGCCCACTGTCCAATCTAAGTGCGTATGTCGCACGTACAAATGCACTCGGGAACACGTGAAAGTTTATACCCCGCCAGTTAAAAGGGTTAAGTCTGCTAGCTGTTTGACACACACCAGTAATTAATGAGCCTGATCCCTATGTGCCCTGACACTAGAAGATGGCGCGGTGAACACTCCCAACATCCCTCCACCCCACTCAGTCCTCTGGCTGCTGTGTGTACAATGTGGCGCCTGCTAAAAAGTGGGCTTTTAGCGCCAGAGGCTACGCTAATTGGGTGCTGAAAGCGTCCCATATCCTGCCCCCCAACCCCACCCCCCACCCTCACCCATAAGTCCTCTATCAGTGGGAAAAAAGCGCCTCTCGATGACGGCAGGGGCCAGGGGCTCAGCGCTGACTCGCTTCTCCTGCAGAAAAACAAGTGCAGCTATCAATCTGCCCGACAGTACATTCTTGTGAGCAGGGTTGAGGGGCGGGGGACGTTTTAGACTCCAAACAGTTCTTGCGATGGGGAAGGATGAGAGAGGTTTCTGCGTTGCGATATGCGAAGCGTTTGAAGACAGACAGGGGTTTACATTAGGCGAAATGAAACGAGCGTCCAGGAGGGGTTAAGCCTCCATCCATTACTGAGCCCCAGAGATAAATCCCGCCCGGCATCGCCCTCTGTGTTTACAACTTCAAAAACTCCTCACATGCACTTTCATTTTTTAGCTCAACCCAATGCCTCTCCCCCCTGATAAGGCATCCAGACCTTTGAAGCAACCTTAGAGAGCTCTTGTAAGTTGAGCACTGAGTAAACTCTCACAAATCTCACTTCTCCTTGCATTTGATTTCGTTCTCACCGATCGCTAGCTCGACAAATAAATGTTTTGGGTTTCTGCATGTTATTCTTGGAAATGAAGATCAGATGTTTTGTTCTTCAAATGTCATTGTTTGGTCTTTTTTTTCATGCTACAGTGCTTCTCACTGCTCTCAGCAGCCTATTTTTGGTGCTGTCTCACACACACACACACACACACACACACACACACACACACACACACACACACAGCTTTCCCTAAGTGGGCTGATGAGGCTCAGTTTACCGGGAAGCGTGGAACATTATTGACCCCAGTCAGGTTTTCTCAGGACAGGATAGGACAGGACAGAGGAACAGCTAAGTCCTGTTTGGCTGGCCTGCTGCTTTTCCACCATTCATTTAGAGAGTCAAAATGTCCCCTTGTTCTGGGTGCCTGATGTGTGCTCACGCGCCCTGCAAGGTGCATTTTTTGCCGTGACGGATGCCTTCCCACACGAATGGTAACCATGAAAAAAAGGATTTGTGTGCTTCCTGAGAAAACAGCTGAGGTGTGTCTTTAAAAAAGAGAGGACACTGGGCCTTTAGCCTTCCTCTGTGTTAGGACATTCACACACGCACGCGCGCACACACACACACACACACACACACACACACACACACACACACACACACACCAAACGCACACACACACACACACACACACACACACACACAAACACACACACACACACACATACATATATATAGACTGCTCAGCATGCACATATTGTATGCACAATTACATTCAAACACTTATTCACACACACACACACACACACACACACACACACACACACACACACATTTCACACATTTATTATTCACCAGAATTCACACATAAGAACACATATATGGCATGCCCGTACTTTCACAGCTCAGAGATAGAGCGAGAGACAGATAGAACGAGAGAGAGAGAGAGAGAGAGAGAGCCTGCTGCTTTAAGAGCACACAGGTGTGGGATTATTCTGGCTGTTTTGTCAACTGCTCAGCACCGCCTCACATGACTATGCTTCCCGCTCACATGGTGGTGGAGGGGGCCACTGACCACCCCCTCTCCACACACATGCACACACAATCCCTCTCTTACTTCCCCTCCTCTGACCCTCTCCCCTCCCCTCTCTACCCCTCCTTCCCCCTGTCCTGCCCTGTCCTGTTGGTCTGGTGCGCTCCCACTGCGTCCCTGACAGATCCCGTCTTATTTAGCCAACTCACATTTTCACCTCTGCGGCCCGGCCAATTTTCCCCTTCACCTCAAAATGTGTGAACCTTTTTCACAACCAGTTAGCTCTGATCTTGACGGGATTTGTCAACTTCAAACAGAACCCCCACCACCGCCACCACCCCCACCAACCCACCCCCCACCCCCAAAGAATAGAAGGACACCGCATCGAGTGTGACTGTAGAAAATGTGCGAGTGGGTGAAAGCCTGACCTACTTTTTCCCCTAGCGCTCGTATGCAGCACTGTCCCGATTGCCCTCATGTTGACGATAGGAAGCCGTTTCTCTAACTGATATCCCATCGTCTGCTCATGTTATCTTTTCAAAGCCTCATATTTAATCCACTTGAAAGGGACATCTAATTAGCTATCCGATGCTTCTCCCCACTTCTTTGACTTCGAATCAAAGAAAAACACAGATTGAAATTCCTGATGCTGATCCAGTCGGGCAGTTTTCCTAGAGCAGCCAAACACTTTATAAATGTCAGCCTCTCTTTGGAAAACAACCCGTTAGCCCAGAGTTTGTAGTTAAACTGATAAAAGAAACATATTAATTACTGTCATCATATTTATGATAAATTAATTTAAAAAGACAAGGGAGGTACATTTGAAAACGTCTATTAAATCCGACTGTGTAATTGGCAGGAACTTCTTGATTTTGGCTCATTCAATGTCCGAGAGACCTCCACCAGGGTCCTTCAAGAGTATCTGTGTTCTAGGTTTGCTAAGAACCATAACTGCACCGAGGCTAACCGGGGAAACAGGGGGCTCTGGATGCCCCCTTACTTATCTGATTCATCTGTTAGTGCTTTGGCCGTAGAGCCAAGACCAATGTTATTAGAGACAGATGACCGTCTAAGGGCGTGGAACTAGAACGCACACATTGGTGTAACAGCCCATTGGCTCTTCCCATCGCTACAGTCAGCAGTGTACTGTCAACACAAGATGACAAAAGAATGCAAGGACTGCGAAGAAGGTTTGTTGAAGTGGATATATCAGATAAGGATGTGTATGCAGTCTGCCGGTCGCGTTTGAGAGGAAGTCCAGGGTGAGAGACGGCACTCTGCTTGTTTTGTCTGGTGGCTGCTCCTGTCTTGGTCCTGAAGGACTGTTTTTCCTCTGCCCTTCACAACAAATGAATGCTTTTCGTTTGAAGGTGTCTGGGACTTTGCACTGCAGTCTAGCCTGGCTGGGCTTGGGTGGGTGGCAGGGGGACGGCACAGGCTCCTGAGGGCTTGGTGTTGCGCAACATTTTGTGTCCTGGTACCACCACTGGCCATGGTGTTGAACCAGAAGAGTCTGTGATTAACCAACTGAACATGCCCAATTAGACCTGCCTGTGGGCATCTCCAACTCAGAAGGAGCAAAAATAACCCCCAGTGGCCACATACAGTGCTACACTATGTCCATTGCCCTGTTACGCAACTGCTGTTGTTGGTTGGCCTGATGTTAGCTGGCTTGTTAGCTGGCTTTAGTCTTTGAGTGTTGTTGCAAGACTGATGTCTGGACTGTCAGTACTGCCTCCTTTAACCTCTCCACAATGTACTCTTAACCTGGATGATATCCCTCCACTGAAATGAAATGAAATGAAAACAGAGCGTTTGGTGGTGGGGTCAGAGGTAACAGCGCAGCCCTCAGCCTCCACGTGTTTGATGTGTGCTGCTGGGTGTTGGGTGTCCAGAGGAATGCTCCTCAGCACCTCCCCGCACCCATCTTCTCTGAGCTCCAGTCGGCCATTCCTTGAAGGAGCACTTATCGGATACAGAGTATCCCTGGAGCACATCGCTGGACCTTGGCCGCCCACGGAAACGACCAGATCGAGTTGCAGCGCCCCGAGTGTCGAACCGTGTTTCGCTTCTCCTCCTCGCCCCAGTGGTTATTTGTAGAGGGGAGGCTGGAGGAACGGCGCGCAGCGAGGGTTGAGCGGGCGGCCGGGCGAGAGGTCAGCAGCGTCCAGGGTGTGTAAACACAGAGGAGGGCTCAGATGTGTGCGTGTGGCTCAGCTCCCCGCTCAGAAGCGCCCGCGCTCCTCCCTGCGTGAAGCTCCACACTGAGCCAGCACGGCTTGGGCCTTGATTGAGAGGCCTAGTAAAGTAACACCGATGCGCAGATATTTCAAGCCCACGCAGAAGAGATGAAGCACACATTGTGCGCCACAGTGAGATGACATACATCATCGCATCACATATTCATCTCCCCCTTAAAACATTCATCACTCCAGTTTCACAGACTCAGGCCTCTTGTAGTTTTATAAGAATTATAAATGGGAGTGTTGCAGTGCAACTGTAAACCATATCTACACACACACTAAGTCACATTATTAAATCCACATGCTGTGGAATAGGAAATGAAATGGTGCTTTTGTGTTTCTGCTTTCTGGAGAGGATTGCGTCGAGGTTTGGTAGCGGTTCCCTCTCTGACAGGTGAGTGACTGTAAATGGAGATGCGGCTCTCTGCGTGTCGCTGAGTTTCACGCTGTGGGAAGGGGCCTTGTGTACACACGGATATCCCTGCCACACAGCTGGCGAGCATCTGTTCCCCGCTGACACGCCGAAACAAATGGCAAGAGAAGCTCTGTGAGTGAAGAGCCCCACTACCACTCGCATTAGAGTCTTGTCATAGCGCTCCGGACGCTGACATACTGTGTGTCAGGACTACATGCAGGACGGGGAAGTGTGTCCACTGAAAGTACCAGAGCTTATTATGTTTTTTTTTTCTTCTCACAGTATGTTCTTTTCTAGAAAGATTTCAAATCATACAGCCATATGTAAAGAGAGGATCAGCCTACTTGTACACTGCGATGCTGAATGCTGTAATGTTCATAGCCATCTCATGTCTTCTTCCCTCCAGCTAACGTCCTGGACGCCATGTTACTGAGGAATTCTGGGAAGGCGGCTGCGGACAGCAGCAGAGAGGCCAGCGGCGGAACGGCTCCGGCTCCGGCTCTGCCCCAGCGGCTGCTCTGGTGCTACTGCTACCACCACTGCCCCGAGGACTCCAAGAACAACACCTGCAGGTATGCCTGACCAGCACAGCCACAGCAAGAGCAGACTTCCACATGCCTGCAGTTACATCGTCTATGTCCACATTACCCAGTGGAGTAGATACAGTACATTTCTTCAGGGCATGAGGGCAGCGCACCTCTAGCCAAATCACATCAATCAAACAAATCCCATATACCACACTCACAGATTCACAGACTCACAGACTCACAGACTCACAGACTCATGAACTCACAGACTCACAGACTTACAGATCCACAGACTCATGAACTCACAGACTCACAGACTCACAGACTCATGAACTCACAGACTCACAGATTCACAGATTCACAGACTCACAGACTCACAGACTCACAGATTCACAGACTCACAGATCCACAGACTCACAGACTCACAGACTCACAGACTCACAGACTCACAGACTCACAGATTCACAGACTCACAGACTCACAGACTCACAGACTCACAGACTCACAGATTCACAGACTCATTAACTCACAGACTCATGAACTCACAGACTCACAGACTCACAGATCCACAGACTCATGAACTCACAGACTCACAGACTCACAGACTCACAGACTCACAGATTCACAGACTCATGAACTCACAGACTCATGAACTCACAGACTCACAGACTCACAGACTCACAGACTCATGGGTTAACATACTCACAGGCTCAGAGACTCACAGACTGACAGGCTCACAGACTCACAGACTGACAGGCTCACAGACTCACAGACTGACAGGCTCACAGACTCACAGACTCACAGACTCATGGGTTAACATACTCACAGGCTCAGAGACTCACAGACTGACAGGCTCACGGGCTCACAGACTCACTTCCACATTCAAGATTGTCTATATCCATATTTTAAACTAGAGCACGTTTTCTTTTGGCATGTGTGTAAGTAGCACTTGATGTGATATGTCCGGAGGACTTGAACACCGGCAAAGCCCGCTGGTTGCTCTTGACAGTGCACTGAAAACAAATTACATTTTCTACTGGCAGCTTCATAGCTTATAGACCAGGAATGTGTTTTCATACATTTCAGTTTTTTAATAGAAATGATTCATTTGACATAGAATTGGACTCACTTTCTGTGGTTATCAGTTGTAGCTTGCCAGGGAATTGACAAGCAGTGAGTTTTGTAATTTGATAAATGCCTTTTTTTTCTCTGTCCTTCTCAGAACATTTGCCACAAACCCTTCAGAACTTGTGCCGCAAATAATGGCTGACATCGTAAATTAGTGCCTGATGGGCCAATTAGTGAACTGCACTCGCTCTGTCAATTTTGATATTAATCAGCGCCGGCGAACAAGTTCAGAATGAGTCATTTTTATGAGCAGACAAGAGAACAAAATAAGCCTTAATCGTACTGGCTAATTCAACTGACAACAGTATCTACTGGCAACAGTTAGAGCACCTTCAACACCATTTTTGACCCAAGACTGATTTTTATCTGTTCTCTCTTTCTCCTCTCCTGTCCTCTCTCTCCTTCTCTCTATCCATGTCTTTTTCGCTGACAGGACGGATGGTTTCTGCTTCACCATGGTGGAGGAGGAGGAAGGCGGCGTGCCCGTCCTGACCTCTGGCTGCCTGGGGATGGTGGGCTCCGAGTTCCAGTGCAGGGTGAGCCCTCAGTCCCACTCACCCACAGTGAACCTTCACACTTAGAAAGTGAACCAGTCCTAATGCACTAGCGATGACATGTTTGAGTACAGTCCCAGGCCTGTAATGAGGCTTCTGATTTGATCTGAAATGCTGCCTTTGTCCTAATTTAATCATGTAGTAGATATACTCTTCCTTATGCTACAATGGTGCCATGTTTGAATGGAAGGTAACTGCGTATGTATTTTGTTGTTGTTGTTTATCAGGACACTGGGAACTCTCGTCAGAGGAGAACACTGGAGTGCTGCACTGACCAGGACTACTGCAACAGAGACCTGCGCCCTACCCTGCCCCCACTCCAAACCCCCAGTAAGGGCCACCCTCTCTTACATCCTAACGCTCCGCTAGCGCAGCACACACACCTCCAGGGCCGAACACCAAACACTGGGAGATCCAGACAGCGGAGAGAGTCATTAATCAGTGCAGACGAGTGGAAAAGCCCCTTGCACTGTTTCACACACCTCTCATGTACACACACACAGACAGGCAATTACACACGCATGTGCCCGCGTGCACACACAGACATACACACACACGCACACACACACATACACATACACAAAGACAGGCACATATTTTTATGATGTACTGGACAACCAAAAAAACGTTTTTCTCCACAGTCATGCGTCAGTGTGCTTGTAATTTGCTGCTGTAGTGGGACTGGGTTGGTCTGGTGTGGAGCTTAATGGCTCGTCTCATCTCGTGACTCCTTCAGGTTTGAATGTGGGCTCGGATGTGGCTTTGATGGGGTTGATTTCTGGTCTGTGGGATGGTGTGATGATCTATGGCAGATTAAACAGCTACAAACCGCACATCAGACACAGAGGAGGAGGAGGAGGAGGAGGAGGAGGAGGTGCTGGTAGAGACTCTGGGTCGGTGGAGAGGGGGGAGCAGGTGAAATGGAGCCGTTGGGTCATCTTGTTTTCTTGCTCTCGGATGAAAGGGCAGACTCGCCCCCTAGGGAGTGCTTGTGTTTCCTGCTCCGGCCCAAACTGGAAATATCGGCGAAGCTGCCACTCTTCACTCCAGAACAAATTACCCCTCTACTGCCAACCCCCACCAAACCTCACGTGTCTGTGTGTGTGTGTGTGTGTGTGTGTGTGTGTGTGTGTGTGTGTGTGTGTGTGTGTGTGTGTGAGCGATTATGTGTGTGTGTGTGTTTGTGTGTATGACAGTGTCAGAGAAGGGGACTTCAGAGTCATCCGTAACAATGGTGTTCAGTCTAGCGGAAAGATCGAATCTCTGACAAATGAATAATTTGAGAAGCCCCCTGTCCCCTTCACACTTGAGCTGAGGCACATCGTCAGGATTTATGGAGGGGGGGGGGGGGTGGGGAGCTCTATCCTCATATCAGTCAATGTTAACTTAAATGAAAGCATACGTGTTTGTGTTTGTGTGTGTGCGTATGTCTGGATTAGTGTGTGTGTATGTGGGTGCACATTAATTGTGTACAGTATGTGATTATGAGTGTGAGAGTGTGTGTCTGTTTGTTTGTGAGTGCGCAAGTCTATGGATTGCACTCTCAAGGACCCCTCAGTCCTCTAGAATGGCTTCTGTGTAAAGTAGCTGGGGTAGTAATGGAGATGCTGGAGGATATGTAGTATTCCAGCTCAGAGAGGACGGGGAGCACAGTGTGTGTTTGTTTGTGAGTGCACAAGTCTGTGGATTGCACTCTCAAGGACCCCTGTTTGTGTGTGTGTGTGTGTGTGTGTGTGTGTGTGTGTGTGTGTGTGAGTGTGTGTGTATGTGTGTGTGTGTGTGTGTGTGTGTGTGTGTGTGTGAGAGTGTGTGTGTGTGTATGTGTGTGTGTATGTGTGTGAGAGTGTGTGTGTGTGTATGTGTGTGTGTGTGTGTGTGTGTGGGTATGTGTGTGTTTGTATGTGTGTGTGTGTATGTGTGTGTGTGTGCTGGCAGAGTGTACAGCAGTAAGACAAGAGTCCCAGAGAAAGGCTCGGCCTCTACGGGCCCCCACCAGTGTCACTGTCCTGAAACCCAGCCGTCCTGCGTCAGGAAGCAGCCGATCGATCACAGCTCTGGTTCCTTCTCACGGCCCAGCGCGGCCCACTAGGGGACAGGTGCAATGGTGCGTCAGGGGCCAGGGATGACAGTGACGCAGGTAGTGGTAGGGGTTGTAGGGGTGGGCTTGATGCTGGGTGGCGGTTTTTGGCAGAGCATCCAGAAACTGTATCCAAGTGTTGGGAGTCCAGGAGAGGGACACTGAAAAGGTTGCAACAAAATAGTGGTTCACTGGTTGTGGAGGGTTTTGTTCTCCAGTTAATTCCCATTACCATATGATCTTGACTCAGAGCACATTCAATTGAAAGTTGCACTAAGATTGCAAGTTTATCATATTTTTTTTTTCTGCACCAATATGCCAAAACAAATTCCTGGTAGGCGTAAACTTACTAGTCAATAAAAACAATTCTGATTCTGATTGTATGCTAACTGAGGATGGAGAGAGTACATCATCAAAATGGTACTTGTCATTTTTAAATGCATTTGAATGAATGCCTCTGCTGTAACCCACTCCGCCTCTCTCCCCTGCTGTGTAGATTATGTGGATGGGAACATACACCACATGGCTCTGCTCATCTCAGTGACGGTCTGCAGCATCATCCTGTCACTCATCATCGTCTTCTGCTACTTCAGGTGAGAGCTGCGGCCTGTGTGCCTGTCTGTCTGTATGAGATGACCCTTTGTGAAAGCATCGTAACCATCCCACCATCAACACTGATTTACAGACTGATAAACACTTACCTGTACAGCAGATCAACAGTTCAGACACACTATGAGGTTGTTTCTTTCTCTCTCTCTCTCTCTCTCTCTCTCTCTCTCTCTCTCTCTCTCTCTCTCTCTCTCTCTCTTTCTTTCTGTCTAAAATTGTCCCACTTATGCTCATACCGTTTGCAATTTCAGGTACAAGCGTCAGGAGTCTCGTCCCCGCTACAGCATGGGCCTGGAGCAGGACGAGACGTTCATCCCCCCGGGGGAGTCTCTGAAGGACCTGATCGAGCAGTCGCAGAGCTCAGGCAGTGGCTCAGGGCTCCCTCTGCTGGTGAGGCCCACACACTACATTACATATCTCACCACCACCACAACAGCTCACGGCCTCGCGTACATCACCTTAAAACCCCATTACTCCTGTCCACTCCCCACCTCTTCTCCCTCTCATTTCCTGTCCAACTCTGCACTAAGCTATCCATTAAAGGCATAAAAGGCCAAAAACACATTTAAAAAAAAAAAAAAACATTACGTTGCTTGCAAAGTCAATGTTTAAAAATGGAGTTTCATATCTACTTTATCACCCTGGCTTTTATGTAACCTAAGAGGGGTCATTGTGCCAGCGTACTTGGCAAGCCTTGGTGTCAAGTAATATGATTGAAGCAGGAGAACAGGTTGTTACATGATGTACAAGCCCCCCCCCCCCCCCATAACTGGCACACACACACTGACATGCCAACCTCCTTTACCCCCTCCCCCATCAGGTGCAGCGCACCATCGCCAAGCAGATCCAGATGGTGAAGCAGATTGGTAAGGGCCGCTACGGCGAGGTGTGGATGGGCAAGTGGCGAGGGGAGAAGGTGGCCGTCAAAGTGTTCTTCACCACAGAGGAGGCCAGCTGGTTCCGCGAGACTGAGATCTACCAGACAGTGCTGATGAGGCATGAGAACATACTGGGTAAGGAACCAAAGTGGTTTGGGAGGACATAACAAACCAATAATTCCCCCTGTTCTCAGCTAAGGATGTAGCCTAAATGTCTTGCATACCAGACTCTTCTTCCTTTGCTTGTGAATGAGTGTACTTGAAAGTGGATTTCAAGCAGATATTTCCTTTAGTGTGTCCGTTGCACCCCTTTTTGATTATCCGAAACCAATGGCAGGAAAAGTTAGGGGAAAAAAAATATTCATAGATGTCAATTGTGGCAGGTTCCGAAAACTCCAGTAGCCTGCCAGAATCCTTCTACCCCCAGGCATGTAGATGAAGTTGCCATACAAATTAGATTCCCCTCTGTTTTGCCATCAGCTACATTTACACGATTGAAAAATTAGAATGCTCAAAAAACACTTTACTGGGTCGAGTAGTGGGACAAAACCTTTCGGGCATAAGAGCCCCAACTGTTTCGAAGACCCCTCACCCCCAATGTTGTTACTGCATTGGAGACTATGTGCAACTGAAGGGCTCCCCATGACCCCCTCCAGCCCACCCAGTTGAAATGAAAACTGTGGTGGTGTTTCTGTTCCAGTGCTAACACGTCCCTGCTGAATGTATTGAGGTCGTTGACCTCACTGTCAGTTGAAACCGCCTCACTCCTTAGCGGAATGAAATCAAACATGACTTCCTCCCTTGAACCACCCATGTCTGCGCGCACCCTCACACCAGTCAGCATTCTGCTCTCATCCCTCAATTCATCTCTCTCCCTCTCTCTTTCTCCCTATTTTTCCATCTCTACATCTCTCTACCTCCCTTTCCCTCGCTTTCTCGCTCTCTCTTATCTCTCCTTTCTTCTTTTCCCCCCCTTCCTCTCTCCGTCTCTTTTTCGCCCCAGGCTTCATCGCAGCCGACATCAAAGGCACGGGCTCGTGGACACAGCTCTACCTGATCACCGACTACCACGAGAGCGGCTCGCTCTACGACTACCTCAAGTCCACCACGCTGGACACCAAGGCCATGCTGCGGCTGGCCTACTCGTCCGTGTCGGGCCTGTGCCACCTGCACACCGAGATCTTCGGCACGCAGGGCAAGCCGGCCATCGCCCACCGCGACCTCAAGAGCAAGAACATCCTGGTTAAGAAGAACGGCACCTGCTGCATCGCTGACCTTGGCCTGGCAGTCAAGTTCATTAGGTCAGTGAAGGAGGGGGGGGCAGTGGAGAGAAAGAGAGCGGGAGAGAGAGAGAGAGAGAGAGAGAGAGAGAGAGAGAGAGAGAGGAAGAGATAGATATCATCCTAATTCAAAAAACCTCCCCTCACAGAGCGAGCAGATCAAATATAATGTGACAATATAAATTAGATCACAAAAACAAGCAACCCTTTTAAAAACATCTGACTAGAAACCATTTTCTTTAACATTTTAACATTTAATACAACTATTTTCCAGTAATGACCCTTACATGGCATAACTCTTTTTCCAGTAACGATGCTTACTTATCATAACTCTCTTTCTGTCAGTGACACAAATGAAGTGGACATCCCCCCCAACACACGGGTGGGCACCAAGCGCTTCATGCCCCCCGAGGTCTTGGACGAGAGCCTCAACCGCAATCACTTCCAGTCCTACATCATGGCCGACATGTACAGCTTCGGGCTCATCCTGTGGGAGATCGCCAGGAGATGTGTGTCTGGAGGTAAGACCCCGCACCGCACCGCACCGCATCCCACCGCACCGCATCCCACCGCACCACGCCGTGCCAGCCCTCCCGCTCTCTGTTCGCACCAAGCACCACGCTCTTGTAACAGAAGTGTTTTACAAAAAAAGCGGGGCTGTTGGTGCTGGCAGCGCTTCAAAGCGACTCATTGAGTTCCCGGGGAGCACCCAGGAGAGCCTGCCTGCCGAGCCTGCCGCATATGCAGGCAACTGTATACATGTGGGTGTAAATGTTTAAACAGAAAATGGATCAGTCCCTCAGAGGACTCATATTTCCCCCAGGTATTCATAGCAGAGCAGACACGGTGAATAGGAGATTGGTTGTTCAGATAGACGTTTCCATGTTAAATGTACTATTGAAGGGGCACTCTCCGTAAAGCACGATACACGATATAAGAGTTGGCAAAATGACTTTTTGTATTTTTATATTTTGGTAATATTTATGTCTACCTATTCGAGAACACTAGTGTTGACTAAACATGTTCATGGCTGTGGGTGTTTTTTGCAGGCATAGTAGAAGAATACCAGTTACCGTACCACGACCTCGTGCCCACTGACCCTTCATATGAAGACATGAGGGAAGTGGTGTGCATCAAGAGGTTACGACCTTCATTCCCCAACAGATGGAGCAGTGACGAGGTAAAGGCACATGAGACACACACACACACACACACACACACATACACATACACATACACGCACACACACTCAAGTTCACACACACCAAATACACACTCTGTCTCTCTCTCACACACAGACACACTCACACACACACACTCAAACTGACACATACTTTTACACCAAACACACACCACACATGTGCAGAAACACACTCACACTTACAGGTACACACATACACACAAACGCACACAGACACACACACAAAGATGCTTTCTCTCCTTCCCTCTCTCTGTCTCCAAAGTGAGTCTGTGTTCGTTGTGCTGACGGCTCGTTTTGTCTCTGTCCCTGTGTGTGTGTGTGTGCAGTGCCTGAGACAGATGGGGAAACTAATGACCGAGTGCTGGGCCCAGAACCCCGCCTCTCGCCTCACCGCCCTGCGCGTCAAGAAGACCCTGGCCAAGATGTCAGAGTCCCAGGACATTAAGCTCTGAGAGGGGGAGACCATGAGGCCCGGCAGCAAAAAGACATATCGCTTCAGCTACCCACAATCCCTTGCTCCGCTGGGTCGGAACAGGAGGCCCGATAGGGTCGGGTTGGGCCCGGCACAGAAGCCGCCCCGCACGGAAGTCAAGAAGGAAGGGGGGTGGGCGGGGGGAGGGGAGGGCGGCTTGGTAGAAGAGCCAGTGAAAGAGAGAGAGGAGAGGTGGGAAGACTTAGTTTGGGGGTGGGGGGGGGGGTTGTGTTTTGGGGGATAGGTAGGGGTGGGTAAATCTAACAGAGTGAATTATTTAGTGGAAGATGCCTGGATGTGGTCAGCAGGCAGTGCCTTTAAAAGGAAGCTGCCTCCCCTTGATCTCTGCGCCGGTAGCCTGCAAGGACAGCCAGCGGTGCAAACCGTCAGCAGAGACGCTTCTACTCGTGCTTTCTGTGAAAGCTTTATTAGACTGCAGACGTCTGTTGCTGTTGTTGTTGATTTTCTTCCAGAGGAGACGAGCTGAGCAGACGGAGTGTAGGGATCACAGGGGGTGGGGGGGGGGTAGAGGGGTAGAGGCCAAAGTTTGTAAAGGAAGGATCTGCTCTGATAATCAGAGGCCTCAGCTCAGTATTGACTTTTTTTTTCTCTCCTTTCCTCTGCTTCGGTTTCCCCGGGCGATGGCCGGCCTGGTTTGTGTGTTGACCAGAGGACAAGGGCAAGAGAAATCAAGATTGGCTGTATATCTTCTTTTTTTCTGTCTCTATCTTTATCTTTTTAGTTCTGTTGAACTTTGTTAGTTGTGCACTGGCTGGTGGTATACCTGAACCAAAGACTGAAGTTATGTAGAGGTCATTTGAGGTGAGCAACAGATGTGTCTCTGCATTCTCTGGCAGTGAGTGGATTGTAATTCTAGGGTTATGTCTCATTGTGACACACACACAGAAACGTGCACACACACACACACACACACACACACACACACACACACACACACACACACACACACACACACACACACACACACACACACAGTAAGACGCGACAATGTTGAGGCCTTTCCATTTCAGTCCACTTTCACTTCAGCTATTTTTGTTTCACGAAATCCTTTGTGAGTTTTGAAGCCGTCCATGGGTTTCAGTACCCTGTAAGTGGTGGGACACTGACCATCATCTGTGTGTGTGTGTGTGTGTGAGATATCTGGGGCCACTGTATGGCACTGGCGTTGTAGTTCCAGTAGAATGCTCTGGATTGATTTTTTTTCGGCAGTTCAGATTTAGTGTCTCGCCAGTTTTTGTAGCTGACGTTTGTGCTTGGATGTAACTGCGGGGGCCAGTGTCTCGCCCTTTCTCGGCTGGCCCAGGCCCCACGCACACAAAACTTTCTACAGCCTCAAGGCCGAGGTACACTTCTGCGGACATGCCTTTGTGCAATATGGATACGGACGTGCCCATTGGTGTGTCCCAAGTTCACTTGTTTTTTGTGCTGTTGCGGACGAGTGGATACGGACAAGCTGAGTGTGTGAGCACTATGACCTTATAGTGCTGTGCACCTGCAGACTTCACACATGCGCTGTCAATACCGACATGTCACTATGGACACAAAAGGTTGCTGCGGCACGGACAGTCTGTACGGACTCTGCGGATGATGACGTTTGCATCGTTCGCATCATTCGCACCACGTGGACACTGTTCGCCGACCATGTCCGCAGAAGTATACCTAACGCTTGAAGCAAACTCTAGCAGTGACATCCAGCACACATCATTTTCATTTTTGATTGGAGAGGACAAGCATGGTGTGTTACATGTCCTGTCGTGTCTTGATAGCTAACTCTGGTGAATAAGACGTACAGTTAGTTGTTTTTTCTAAATCCAAGCATTTCCTATACAAACAGATCGTTCAGTTTGAATAGAGGGTGCTACTTCCAGCATCTTGAGTCGACCCACCTGCTAAAGAGAGGAGCCTCAGGTTCCCCTGGCTGCTGTTTACTTCTGTTAGCTGGCTAACTGGGTGAACACACATCACGACCCTCCCTCCACTGTTCAACACAATCAGTGTCTCTCTTGTTTGCTGTGTATGTACAGGATGGAGCCCTTCTTCCCCCTCTTCTGCAGGGCGTGTGCCTTATTTAACCTGTACAGAACTGTCAATGAGAGTGGATGAATGTGATATATGTGATTAATGGATGTGCTAGGCTTTACATTCCCTAATAAAATGTAATTCAGTTCCCCCCAAATGCCTGTGCTCAGTTATTTTTGCTTAGTTGCCGTGGAAACCCCACAATGACCAATTTCACTGTGCAAGAAAGGTTAGGCAATATGTCAGTGGTGAAGCGGTGGCTGCATGTCAGTGACTGTCCCTGGAACTGTGAAAACTCATGAACTACCCCGGGGATGGATATGTAAAGAAATATACACAGGGCACAGTTTTTCAGCGTTGCTTATAAATATAATTTATTAATTGTTTTAAAAATTCTTTCTTACACTTTGTACAGTAAATAAACTTGACTGGGTGGGGAGGGGCGGGGGGATGCAAGCATTTTCAAAGATCATTCATGAATCGTGCCAAACCAGAGTGGACCACACCCTCACTATACAAACTGTACGAGTATAAATCAGTTTAACAAAATAAAATGCACTTACTAGCACTGCTCTAGTCATTGTTGTATAAAGAAAGCCAACTTTGCATAGTAGACACAGCTTTTACAAACATGTACGTAGATGACTTAACAACGAACAACCCAAAACTGAAAATACAAATAGGTCTAACATGGTTGTCATTTAACATGGTAAGAAAGTTTCTTGAGTGTTTATTCTCAATACTGATGACATACTCTGGTATCCTACGTTTGATCCATGCTCTCTCATCCATCTTGCTGAGTGTTCCTTGAGCCTTGTTGAGCCTGAGGTTGGAGTTTTTTTTTAATGAAAAGATGGCTTGAGTTATCATTTAAAAAGTCTCACAATATCTGTTAAAATGTGAATTCATTAAACTATCTAGCAAGCCTTTGACTCAAATATTTGATCTATTTGTTGTCAACAAATAGAAACATCACAAATTTGCCAGCCACAAAGGCAACACATAAAGAAAACACAAATCAACACACAGTTTTGAAATCCTATTTTCCATACAGAGGGAATACTGCAACAAGGAATGTGAGAATGCGTAATTTCATTTGTGTCTTGATTTTTTTTTTCATGTCTAAACACTGGTACTCTAGTGTTTGTAAAACTTGAGCATTAAATGGTTAATCATGTTTTCAAGCTGGATAATAATGAGTGTTGAGCAGTGAAAGATTCATTTTGCAAATGATCTGACTTCTCATGTAGACAACATTATTAGGAAAAAGCTGACACACACACGATTGTTGTCAATAATAGTCTGTAAAGCGGCAAGTGCTCCAATGCACTGTTGTTGTAAACACAGGAGAAACAAATTCAAACCAACAAAAATTCCCAAATACACAACTATAGCTCACTGTAGTAATGACAGAAACGTAGTCATAGGAAACAACTGGAAAAGGCCACTTCAATGTACTTGGTATACATATTCTGTATTTACATTTTCAAAATTACACAATTATATATGACTATGTAGGTTTCCTTTTATTCCACCAGGTGGCAGCAGTGAACCAAAAAACTGAGTTTAATTAGAGAAAACAGGAGAGCAATGAAGTAAAAGTTAGATAACGTGATACAAAAAAAATATGTTATTTAAAAAAATGAAGATTAGTTAGGCATAAAAATAATAATAATAATTATAAGAAGAAGAATGCTCCTGGAGTTGAAAGTAAAAGAAACAGGAGTGGGAGTGGTACATATGCATATCCTTACGTGACTGACTGGGTGAGGGACAGGGCAGACAATAGTTAGTGTGGGGGAGGATGGGTGATATCATATTTGGTTCTCTGACACAAAACCTGGACCCCCAGGAGGTCCCAAACATGGCCCCTGGCTTCCTCTCTCCTCCCCGTCCTCCCCACCTAAATAGTTAGTTAGTTAGTAAGTAGCCTGCTTGATCCAGGTCTCTCTTGGGTGGGGTGGGGAGGGGGGGTTTGTAGGTGGGGGGAATCATCCACATATTTGGACAGCAGCATAAATCGTTTCCATGGAAACTGTATTAAACAATCTGTATGTGAAGGCGCACATACAGCAAAAAGGCTATAGAAATACCTATAGAAAGAGCTATGATTTTTTTTATTTTATTTTAACCAATACTCTTGTTTCATATATGTCCACTTTGTTTTGTCAGTAAAAGATAATCACAGCACAATTCATAACATTTTCAAGATAAGATAAGATTTTTTTTTTCCTTCCCTCCTTGTTTGTCATCCCAGTCTATATGACCTGCGTGGTCTGGTGAATGTTCTTGTTTGTTCGCTAGAGGAGCTACACCATCCCCCTTCCTCCTCCTCCTCCTCCTCCTCGCCTACTGCGCTCTGTGTGTGGGAGGAGAGCCGTATGGCTCAAGCTCACCGCGCTGGCCCTTCTCTTTCCGCTTCGAGGTCATTATCACTGCTCCGTCGCCATGGGGACTAGGTTCTCATGGCGACCCATTTCCTCCAAGACGGCGGCCAGCTGGTTGAGGTTCCCGTCGGGGAAGTGCTGCGCCTCCCACAAGTCCAGGATCACGCCGGTGGGGCTCGACTTGGTGGCAAAGTAGTTCAGATACCTGGCAGCAGAAACACACAGGTGAGTAGAATAGCGTATGAGTGAGTGAGTGGGATTTGATTGTGTGAGTGTGTGTGAGTGTGTGTATGTGTATGTGTATGTGTGTGTGTGTGTGTGTGTTTATGTGTGTGTGAGAGTGTGTGTGTGTGTGTGTGTATGTGCGTGTGTGTGTGTGTGAGTGCGTGTGTGTGTGTGTTCGGTGTGTATGTGTGTGTGTGTGTGTGTGTGTGTGTGTGTGTAAAAGAGATCTAAAGTGGAGTGGACACAGGCTCAACTTGGTGGCAAAGTCGATCAGGTACCGACGAGAGGCAGACAGACGAATAGGACAGCGGTCGAGTGAGCGTGTGGGATTTGTTTTGCGCTGTGTGTGTGTGTGTGTGTGTGTGTGTGTGGAGACAGCGAGATGGAGAGTGGAGCGGACACATGCCAGAGGACTCAGCGCACGAGGCGCCGCGATCAATCAGGCCTGAGAACAACAGCCAGGCCCTCCGACGAGTGCGCGCAGCCCGGGCGCGGTGTGCGGAGCAGACTAAGTCCTCCATTCTCCCTTGATCAAAACACTTGTGACTCTAAGTTGACACGCAGCATGGCAACTCTATTTCCTAAGCCCTCCCTAATCAAATGATGCTCCTTTTAAGGGCGGCAAACAGGAACAGGAACTGAATAAAGGAAGGGGAAAAAAAAGACTTTTCCACCTATGAAGGACATTTCCTTTTGTTGGCCCCTGCGTGGGCTGTGATGTTGGTCAGCATTAAAGGCACTGCATGTTTGAGGGTGGGTTTTATCTCTTCCTCCTCCTCCTCTTGTGCTGTGCCTTCATTTTGACCTCCTGATTATGCATGCCTGTCTTAGGAGACTGAGCTCAGGATGTCAGTCCTCCGCTCTCCCTCCCTTCCTCTCTTCCTCGCCCTCCCTCACTCCCTCTCTCTCTGCAGGCAGTGATAAGGCTTCCCCTGCTGGGAGCTGAACTCAGTAGCTGCAAACAGAGCATGATTTTGCTCCATACAGTGGGAAAAGGGGGGTGAAAAGGCTAGCTTCAGCAGGACCCCATCTTCTCTTCCACACCTCGCTTTCTTTCTTTCTTTCTTTCTTTCTGTCTCTCTCTCTCTCACTCTCTCCATCTCTTCTCTACTATCGTTCTCTTCTTTCTCTCACTGTTCAACCTCTCTCAACTCATTTAGCTATGTGCATATCAAATGTGACAGATGGGTTCTGCTTCCAGGATCTCACACTGCTGGGCTCTTTTCTTTCTCTCTGTGTGTCTGTGTGTGTGTGTGTGTGTGTGTGTGTGTGTGTGTGTGTGTGTGTGTGTGTGTGTGTGTGTGTGTGTATGTGTGTGTGTGTGTGTGTGTGTGTGTGTGTGTGTGTGTGTGTGTGTGTGTGTGTGTGTGTGTATGTGTGTGTGTGTGTGTGTGTGTGTGTATGTGTGTCTGTGTGTGTGTGTGTGTGTGTGTGTGTGTGTGTGTGTGTGTGTGTGTGTGTGTGTGTGTGTGTGTGTCTTTACAATTCTGGTGTTCACTTAGCCTTTATTCTCTTACTGTGTATAGAGTGTCTCTGCTGGTGCCATGATTGATGTTGCTTCACATGCGTATACGTCCTATATCTGCACGTGTTAGTATATTATGCATGTGTGTAATACATCTGCATTTGCGTGCCTATGTATTTATGTTTATGTACTTCTAAGTAAATATATTGTATCAGTTTCAGAATAGCATACAGTACTGAACAGTATATCAATACCAGTGTATCAATGGCTGTGTGCATGTGTGTATGTGTGTGTGTGTGTGTGTGTGTGTGTGTGTGTGTGTGTGTGTGTCTACATGCTGACCTGTCCAAGTTGAGTTTGTACGCCAGCATCCTCCAGTCGTTGCCACGGGTCTGTGGCGCGTCCAGGCTGCCGCAGAGCTTCTGGCGGATGGAGAGGGGGATGCGGAAGGCGTTGGGCCCCACTAGCGTGGTGATGCTGCTGGCCGGATCCATCAGCGAGGTGTCAATGCTCTGGGAGTCCTGCACGCCAAACACGATAACAAACACAGACACGGAGTCAGTGGTCCATTAAATGGAACTGGACCTTCACATGGGAAGGGAGACTCTTCCAAGACTGTGGTGCTTTTCTGTGTTTTTTTTTCCATAAAAGGATGGCCAGGATGTTGATCAAACAAACAAACAAACAAACCCAAGAAAATGTCCAAGAAAACAAATCCGGAAAAGAAGACGCACAGCACAGCATGGCAGGACAGGCCACCCTCATCTGCTGTTACCATGGTGAGGGCCACGGCTGTCTCCAGCGATTTCAGCACGAGGAGCTTTTCTCGTCTCTCTCTCTCTCTCTCTCTCTCTCTCTGTCTCTGTCTCTCTCTTTCTCTCTTCAGCCTTCCTTTGGCATCCGCAGAGCAATTTTACCAATGCAAACTCCTCATCCATCTCTCAGTGGGAGGGATAGCACCCCGCCCTCCCCCCTGACAACACACACACACACACACACTTCATCTGCAACGCCAGCTACGCCTGATTATAAATGTCTCCCTTAATGAATTCCAATAATAAACAAAGAGTCCATTATGGAACTGGGCTTTTCCCCCTGCCTTTAAGTGCCATAAGAGAGGCTTGAAACACTTCCGCTTCAAAACAAACCACACAGAGCCCAAGACAATACTGCAGCCGCGCTGGCTGCTCGCATAAACAGGATTATCAGTTAGTGAGGGGATGAACCGGTCCACTGAGGGTTTGAAGAGAAAAACATTATTGACATAAGAGCCAAATACAATGAGCCAAAGCAGACTCTCTCTCGGAGATGGATTTTAAATGCAGTATATGTTTTTTCCCTTTTTTGTTGTTTTTTTTTTTTTTTTCAAAACACATTCCTTAAGAGGCCATTTTGCTGCATGAAGTGAGAAGGGCTGGGGAAAGTTAGATTTCATTCAAATGATACACCCACAAATTGAATAACCTCTCGCAAATGTATTAAACCACAAACAAAATACAGATCTGCACTTTTTAAACGTATTAATCCCAAAAAACGTAATAGCGAATTTTCCACAAATGTTAGTGTATGTTTGTAGAAAGGTCAAATTTCATCATAATAAATCACTAATACAGTGAAATTCTACCTGTTACGTCAATTGGGAAAGTTTGTTGTCACACATCGTTACAATCTAATGAAATCCTTACAGTTTATTAAATATTTAGATTGAAGGAGTGTTGTGTGTATGTCCAGATTAGTAGGGTTATAGTACATTCTAGTCACCTATTGTTATTGACATCTTTACTTGATAACATGCTGCATCTTAATCACACATTCCCACACATTAGCTACAACAATGTAACATTTTCAATAAAACACACTCCACAACCACACATTCCTCCCAAACCTTCAAATCTAGTGAGGAAGACCTCATGCATGCATGGGTGCACACACATACAAACCAAACGCACAATAAGAATGCTTGGCCTCTAACTATCATCTCGACATAGCCTAACACACACAACACTCAATCAATCTAACAGACGTAATAACTTCATGCGAGGGAAATTAGTTATGACGTTTGCGGAAGGCAGCGGTTGTTACGTTTGTGAGAAGTTATTATGTTTGTGGGTGTTATGAGTACACCTCTATCTGTGGTATTACAGGTTCATTGAGGAGCGAGGTCAACTCAACGGGGGAGTAGATTAGTGTGAGTGGATTTAGGGGTGACGACCGCAGTGCTGCTGAGGAGAGGAAAGAGACCCGGCCCGGCCCTTCCTGTAACCAAGAAGCAGCTTGACAAACGGAGGTGTCGGTTTTACCTGAAGGGGAGGGACGAGAGAGAGAGAGAGAAGACGGAGCCATGGGAACACTGTGAAATGGATGGGATTCCGATGCCTCGCGCAGGAGCAAAATTTAAAACACCGGAGGGAGCACCAGCCGATCAATGAGCAGAGATTATTTATTTATTTATCGCTCCGAGTCCATCTTTTACAATCCACAAGCTTTAATTAACCCCTATGGAGACAGCGGACATCGGACAGGGAGCTGATGGCTCACAATCAATAACGAAGAAGAATTCTTCCACTCAGTGGTCCAGGACACGACGGATCAAAGTGTGTTTCACCGACCCGAACACAGTGTTTTACACAGCAGCCCGCCGAGAGTTTACACCAGTGCAGCCAAACTGACTTTGAACAGCAATTCAGCAATTCAATCTTAGAAAAGTTAAAGTAAATAAATAAATAAAAACTACCCACTATACCAATATATTCTATAGTTTTGTGGAGACCACTATGATACTGTGCTTTTGCAATAATTTCCAGTTCTGACAACAAATGTACTATGTCTTTATTACTAAAGCTAGGGCTTATAGGTATACTTTATACTGTTAAAGCAAAGCCTAGCAAATTGGCCGTAGGAATTATTTCAAACGTGAAGCCTACCTCGGAGAGGGTGGTGTTGAGCTGAAAGATCTGGCCCTCGCCCTCCACCTGCCGGACACAGAGCTTACAGTCCAGCTCGGTGGTGGCGGCGCTGAAGCGCTCCAGGGTGAAGGTGCAATGCAGGGTCCGCTGGCAGCCGCTCCACACTTGGTAGAAGGGGATCTCCTGTAGGCAGCACAGACACACACACACACACACACACACACACACACACACACACACACACACACACACACACACACACACACACACACACACACAGATGGAAAGAGGTTAGGGTATGAGTTTGGAAAGACTCATTATATATAAGAAAGACAGAGGGAGGCTGCACATTAAAGAGGCCTGTTTTCTCTGTCAAGTCTCCCTGGTGCCAGAGCTGGTTCAGATGAGGACAGCCCTGGCCATAGATGCATCCACAGGGTTTTTTAAGGGGG
>NC_137913.1:21999635-22064635 GCF_963457725.1 Sprattus sprattus | reverse complement strand
CTCTTTTTCCCCTTCCCTCGTTTCTTCCCAGACATGGCGGTAAAGGCAGCTCCCTGGTGTGCTTTTGAAAGCACGGGAGTTGAGAGCCCCCCCCCCCCCCCCCCCTTCTTCCAGCCTCTTTAATGTCTCACGCAGCGGTCCCCCTGGTTTTTGCTCTTTTCCTGAGCACCAGCCACTCCAAACAAATGGTCAAATCAGCGATGGGGGAAAGGAAGAAAAACCTCATTAAAAGCCCACTAGCGCAGCGGTCGAGCCACCTCAACCGAGCCCTGCTGAATTTATTAGCATCTTAACGGCTCCGTGTGGGAAAAGGGTTACTGAGACCATATGTTTCATATACAGTATATCGTATGTTTATATATGGCTATTGTATGATCATGGTCTGAGGCATAAATGTCAACATGTGGACATGGATACGAAGATAATTTATACGGGAGGCTTCCAGAACATGCAGTGCCTTTTGCACCTGGCTAAAAATATGGGCAAACTGATTGCGACTGTCATCGAAGATAAGTTGGTGTGATGCAGAAATTACACCAGAGGCTTCACGGCTGAAATAAGAGCACCTCTACGTGTAACTAAATGTCAGAGCGATTTACACTGCAGCGGGTTGTATGGCTGGTGAAATAGGCCCATGCAGGGAAGATAAGGGCTTTCCATAACCAATTGCTACAGCGTAACATAACACAGCTCGGAGACAGCACAGGAAAGGTCTCGTCTCCGCGCCAGCACGTAACGGAGACAATATCTGGGCTTCATGTCAGTAAGACGCGTCAAGACACTTTTGGTGGTGCTAGAAGATCTGACATTTTTTCCTGAACATACCCCCCACTGCCCCCATTTCTCCTCCCCTCAGGCACACATGCACAGACACTCACACACACACGCACGCGCACGCATACACACAAGCACACGCACACACACACACACGCACACACACACACACATACACACACACACACACACACCACCCCCTCATCTCCCCAGCACCACCACTTGGAATCTGATTAAATCCCCAAATAAGGTCAGGAGCGTTTGGTTGCTAAGCTAGTGGGAAACTGGCGGAGGGTCCCATGGAGACTCTTGGGGCACGCTGCCAGCATTGGGCAGGAGCTATTTACGTCTGTTCATCACCAATTCACACCGGAGGAAGAGAAAAACACTCCTCTAATTGCACTTCTGACAGTCAGAGTCAGACTCCAAAATCTGACAACACCAACCACTCTAATTATAGGCCGGGGCCTTGGATATTCAAAAGTTCTATTTATTTATTTTTTCACCTCCCTCTCTTTTCCTACACATCAAACATAGCAAACAAGCAAACATAACGAGTGAGTCATTCGTTCTCCCTTTTGAACTTTTCGTAGTCTTAGAGGTTCACACGAGGCGTGCGTCTGATCTTCTGCGGTGGAGAAGCTGGGGGGGGGGAAGAATGGAGGTTGGGGATGGGGGCTGAATCTAGGCTGACTGGGGGCAAGTAAGGGTGCGGTTCCAAACCCGTCCCTGCCCGTCCCAGGCCCAGCCTCAGCCTCCTTATCTCCTGTGGCACTCGCGTGCTCTGCCCTGCCTCCTGCCATGCTCGCATGTGCCAGCCACATGCCCAATTAGCACAGGGGGGCATCATGTTTCCACACGATAACGACAGGCACCCCCCCCCCCCCCCCCCCCGCCCTCCCCCCAGGGCTCGTCCCGCCGCTGGGTAGGTAGCAGCACCTCAGGATAGTCTTATCTCCAGCACAGATAGCTACCTCTGGCTCTGTCACTTGCACACGGGTGCGCTACCGAATGCACAACCAGCGGGCAGCCCCTGATATTGCCTTCTGCTCTGCGCCTGAGTGTGTGTGTCTGTCTGTGTGTCTGTTCGTGTGTGTCTGAGGTGGTGAAAAAAAAAAACAGGATTCCTCTGAAGGGAATGTGATCACAACAGGGGAAAGAGGAGAAAGACAGAGAGGAAGAACGACAATGAAGGGAGGAGAGGGGAGGGGAGAGACGGAGAGGATGAGAAAGGGAGGTGAGATGGGTGACAAGGGTGGGAGAGGGAGCAAATTCCCCCAGATAACGGCTTTTCAAGCGTCCAACGCCGCCCTAATTGAGTTTCTGTTGGCTGTTTACAGAGCCCCAGCCGAGCACGGCTAGTTTATTTTCCCTTCCCCGCCGCCACCGATAGTCAGGCTTATTTCTCAGCCGTATGCTTTTCCGCCCACTCGCTTTCCCTCCTTTATTTATTTATCTATCTATTTCTTTCTTTATTTACAAACAAATTGCACCTAACACAGCTTCTTCCATGCTGACTACAAGGCTGCCAAAACCAACCGCCTTCCAACATCTTGTCCTGTTTGACGAGACAACCAGCCCCCAAGGCATCATCCCTTTGCCTACCCATCCACCACCATCCCTCCCCACTCCACCTGCCCTACCCTCCACCAACCACCCAGCCCAGGGACCCCACAGTTGCCCCACCTCCCCTACCATCCACCAATCACTCAACCCAGGGACCCCCACAGTCAACCCTCCCCACTCCACCTCCCCTACCATCCACCAATCACCCAACCCAGGGACCCCCAACAGTCGCCCTAACTCCCCTACCATCCAGCCCAAACCCACACACACCATCCCCATCCTTCCCCAACCCAGCTCCCCTAACACCCATCCCTCCCCACCCCACTGCCTGTAACACCCAGCCCAGGCCCACTCCACCACTGCCCCCTGGTGTGCTTACCTCCCACTGGCCCTGCTGCATCTGGCTGTTGAGCTGGATCTGCCAGTCCTCGCTGTTGGCCGCGGCGCAGTGGTGCATGGTGAGGATGACGGGCCGCGTCAGCAGGGCCCCTAGGGGCCCGCAGCTCACCACGGGGCTCAGGACCGTCTGCACATCCTCCACAGGGGGCCTGAACCAAACCAAGCAGCGGCGCACAGTTAGATGGTGTAGCGACAGCGACGTGATGGCACAACACGCTTTACAGCACATGTCAAAACAAAGGCAGGGCTGCAGAGAGATCTGAAGTTGTAGTTCTTAAAGTAATGTGCAGCTGTTGGGCTTTACTGTCTACTGGATCTGTGTTTGTGTGTGTGTGTGTGTGTGTGTGTGTGTGTGTGTGTGTGTGTGTGTGTGTGTGTGTGTGTGTGTGTGTGTGTGTGTGTGTGGGTGTGTGTGGGTGTGTGTGTGTGTGTGTGTGGGTGTGTGTGTGTGTGTGGGTGTGTGTGTGTGTGTGTGTGTGTGTGTGTGTGTATGTGTGTATGTGTGTGCGTGTGTGTGTGTGTGTGAGAGAGAGAAAGATAAAACCTATTCGGATGTGTATACATCTGTTTCACTGTGATTTCTTTAAGTGATGAGAGAGAAATAACTTGAAGAGCTGCCATGGGAATGCAGCGAGTCGGGATCAATACTCATGGGAGTTATTGCTCTATAAATGGCAGAGACGATGATTACACAAATGGTGCTCATTTATTTTTTCATATATACCACAGTCTATGGTACAATTACACTACCTTGTGCCTGGTCTAGTAATGTATAGTGTATATGTACTGTAAATATGGCATAGAAATTGGTCCCATACAGTATGTCTGGCCTTATTAGTATTAGGTTGCGGTAAATCAGAGCTGTGGTAGATCAGTGGGACATACCATTAGGCTACCGTAGGCCAAGAGTCTTGTTAATGTGTGAATATATGTGTGTGTGTGTGTGTGGACATGTTCATGTGTGTGTTCATGTATGTGTGTGTGTGTGAGAGAGAGAGCAAGTGAGAACTGTGTGTTGTGGTGAGGTGCGTTGAGTTCACAGCACAGACCTCATGCTCTCTTTCCTCTGCACGGTGACATACATCTCGTAGACACGACCTTGAGGAACAGCTCCCGCTGGCACCAACAAGCTCACACCTGCACCACACACACCAGGTGAAGGGAGAGAAGAAAGAGAGAGAGAGAGAGAGAGAGGGGCAGACGTCAGTCAGACTGACCCAGAGTAAACATCTGTTTCTCAGATCCTACAAGGACACCAGTAGTGGTCAAGAGTCTGTCAATCAGTCAAAGACATGGAGAGGTGAACCAAGGAAAATCTACATGAGTCAGTCACCCGCAGTGAATATTACTCAAGCTGAGATGGACACCTTAAGTGGACATTAGTCTGTTCGTTCCAGACACTGGGGACGGACATCAGACAGCAGCTGGTCACCAGTGCATGGCGCCACGCTGGACCCGAGCGGGAGGTCGTCATTGTCACTGCGGCGGCCGCCTGTGTGTGTGTGTGTTCGCCACCATGCACGCGCTCACACACACGCTATTCTCTCCGCCTGTGTGTGTGTGTGTTTGCCACCACGCGTGCTCACACACGCTATTCTCTCCGCCTGTGTGTGTGTGTGTTCGCCACCACGCACGCGCTCACACACACACTATTCTCTCTGGCTGTGCCACTGCCTCCCCGCCTCCCATCTCTCAGCAGTCAGGCTGTCTCATTGATTCCTGGTGTCCCAGCACCTGCCTGTTCTACAGGGTGACATTTACTCTCCTGTCCTGCTGGGCAGCAAGGCACCACAACCAAACACACCAGCAGCGATGGGAATGGGGAGTGGCAGTGAAAGGGGTAGGGGGGGAGTGGAGGGGAGGGGAGGAGGTTTGGCCAGCAGAAAGAGGCAACAGAAGGGCCACCTCGAAGGACCCCGCCGGTAAACACCACACCGGGGGTCAACAAACTGGACCCTTGAAGAGCCATGTTCTTCCGATTCAGTGTTGACCCCCCCCCCACACACACACACACACCCCCCCCACCCCAACATGGAGTCAACTGCTGTTTTATTTATGACCCGGGCTGGCTGTTACTATGGCATTCTAAGTGGCGCTACGTCTACAACCAGTGGAAGGAGCCACGGGGGGCTCTTTGGAGGGATTCAGGTTGCCATGCACACAGGAGTGCCACTCCCGCGGGCCCTCTCCTCTCCGGTTAGGTCTTCGATGCTGAGGCCATTACTGACGTGTTCGCAATGAACAAGAAGGGGGCCCAGCAAATCAGGTGCGACAACCCCGCTGTCGAAAGAACGAGCGCTGCGTTGAGGAGAGTCCGGGATATGCCAGCGTAGACGTGCTGGTGTGGAGTTGGCGACAGTTTGCGCTCTCTCTTATCCGCTTCTGTGCGCTATTCATTAAGTGGATTACCATCTGCAGCATATCATGTCATCCTCCCTTTAAATTAGTGTGTTCATTCATCACGTTCACCAGGACTCCCCGCGACGTGGATTTATGAGTGGGCTTGATGTTTCTGACACTCCCTATCAAACAGTCCCGGCCTTTAGCGGGGAATTCATTACGGAAGAACACTTTAATTACAGAGGAAAAAAAGGAGGATGCCTAATTCACCCTGATGCAACATATCCCACTGACAGGATGTCTTTTCAGCTGTCTTTCCCAGTAAGGACTAGAGTCCTATAGCTCGAATGCACAAGGAATACAAGCACGCAAAGGTCATGGGTTCAGTAAATGTAAGGAAAATGTATGGCTGCAGTGTACTGTACGTCACTTTACATACAGGTATCTTCTGAATAAATAATACATGTACTCCCTAAAGGTAAAGGGACTCCTTTGTTTGTTTGTTCTTTCCAAGAAGACATAACCTCTCTCTGTCTGTCTCTCTCACCTGAGTTGGGCACGATCAGGTGGCCCCCGAGGGAGTTGAAGGAGCCGACGGCCGTGCAGGAGGGGTCGCGCGTGCGGGCCAGCGTCTGGGTGCGAAGGCTGACCGCCATCTCGCTGTTGTCCAGCAGCGAGTGCGTGACCTTGGGGGAGAGCTTGGAGGCGTAGTCCGCGAGCTCGTCCTGCGGTGTGACCAGCGTGGATGAGTTGTACACCTTGATCTTCAGGTTGGGCAGCGGGTCGAGCAGCGGCGAGTTTGTCATAGAGATCTTGTCGGAGACATCGTGCAGGGCGTAGACGGGGCCGCGGTACATGGCCGCTGCGTTGGTCAGGTCCGGCGGTGCGGTCAGCAGGTCAGCTGTGGACACAGAAATGGAATGTTTTGGTTTGAAGAGACGTGCAGTGATTGCATTGAGTTGAAAACACAGGCTGGAAATTGCACTCTCAAGTTTTGAGATCGTGTAATGATGTGAACCACACTAACCCAGAGCCGCTGAGCTCATTTTTCACAGCAAAACACATCTCATCTCTGTGTACATTAACTGAGAGTTAGAGAGTTTGAGTGTCTGTGTCTGTGTGTATGAGCGTGTGTGTGTGTGTGTTTGTGTGTGTGTGTGTGTGTGTATGAGCGTGTGTGCATGCATGCTTACTGTATGCAAACATGGTAATTGATGCCTTTTACAGGTCATTACATTTGCATCACTGGTTATCAGAATGCTGCAGACAGATCAGTCAGTCAGGTGAGCACACAGCTTAGAGACCCCAGCTGCTGAGGTGTTGGGCAGATCTCTATTACCTGGGACCATGCTGTCTTACACTGAGTCTCTGATGAAATGCTCAATAAGGAACACTTAGAGTTTATCATTGAATGAATGCATAAAGCTACATGGTAGTCTAAGAAGTTATTCCACTGTAGTGTGAATTTGTGTATTCTCTCTTTCTCTCTCTCTCTCTCTCTCTCTCTCTCTCTCACTCTTTATCTCTCTATCGTTTCTGTGTGTGTTTGTATGTGTCTAAATACTGTGTGCCAAGAGGCTGTGCCCTGGCTGTGGCTGCCTGGTGCTCCCAGCCTTCGCTCCAGCGCCCTGCCTCTGCTGTAAAGGGCGCTGGTAGCTGGAGGCGACTGCTTAACAGCATGCTGATTGCTTATTAACATTCTGTTTTGTCAGAGAAGAGGAGGATAGAGACCAGCATAGAAGAGGAGAGGAGAGGAGAGGAGAGGAGAGAAAGGGTGCTTCCTTCTGCAGTAGTCCTCAACCCCACCCTCCCCTGCCCCTCATCCCCTAATCACACTCCCACCACCCTCCTACTCCTCTTCCGTCCTCCTCCTCCTCCTCCTTTCCCTTCCGTTACTCTGTGCACTCCACCCTTGGGTGAACACAACAGGGGAAAACATCAATAAATAATCCTGCCGGAGCTTGATACATTTTGCAAATGGTGATAATGAAGGGATTCACTGTGGCAAATTGCGAAAAGGCACAAGGCTAAGAGGCGCGCTGCTGCTCCGAAACCGTGACATGAACGCATGATCGGCTGGCAGACCTGTGGACGCCGACTGCTCTTGAAAACCACAGGGGGGAGGAGAGAAGGAGACTTTGATGGCTGCAGTCGTTGCAGCTTGATGACAAAACCACAAGGCCGCAGAAAAGGTGCTGACTCAGGATCTGGGCCGAGACCCTTAGCAGACCCAGACCGGAGCCACTCCAGGGCCCACTATCAGCGATGGATCCCTCTACACCTGCTCTACTCGCTTCCCTAGTGGGGGAACACATCATCCAGCTAATGAGATAAAACTAGGGAAGAAAACCCCCCACACACACACAACCCTCTCTCTCCTAGTTTGACAGTCGTGTCAACACCTCTAACACCTTTCCCCTGCTCTGGCCTCCTTCATCTCTTGGCCCATTCAGCCATGCTCAAATTTAATTAACAAGCCCCCCCCACACACACACACACACACACATAAAGACAACCCACAACCAGGGAGGCAAAAAAGCAAGGGAGAAACATAATTCTTCATTAATGATAACCTGAGATTCGCCTTCACTGCCGAGTGACAAGCATTCTAATGGCCTCCTGATGAAATGTCACCGGGCCCTAAAACGCAGGCACAGATGAAAATTACATCCCCATTTCATAGCACCCCCACCCCAACTTCTCATCTACTGCCCTGATTTGAATTTTAATCTGGCTCATGTCTTCCCCATGCCTACCGTACATGAGTGTGTGTGCGGGTGTGTGTGCTGCACACAACTTCAGACTCTACTAAAGGCCACCTTTTGCACCGCAGGGGAATAAGCACTACTCTGACTTACCTTGCATCTGATATTTTCTAATCCAAATGCAATTACATTTTGCTGTCAGTCCAACAACAGCAGCGTATGTGTGTGTTTTTTTCTTCAGTACTGTTGTGGCTGCTTGTGAGCGCATTTTAGTTTGTTTGCGTGCCTTGTGACAAATGGCTACAAGCCTCATTCAGCTTATGTGCTGATTTAACATTTAACGATCCAGAGACCGCAGCATAACACACGGATATGGCGATACAAAACACTGCACGGACACACCTGTGATAGTTGTTAATAAACATTTGGAGTTAGCGTTGGGGGGAGCTTAATCTGAAATGACTTGAGCTCCCGATGCGCCTGAATCCCTCGAGCATAAAACACAGTAAAATATATCTTGATGTAGTAAAGGCTGGCTGAAGACAGGGGAGGCATTACTCTGGATATTAGCTCTCACAGTCACTGGCAGTTCTTCAGGGGTGAAGACACAGAGGAACGGACAAACCGCAGGGTGGAACCAAATCAAACAACCGGGTCCGCTGTAATCAAACACTTCAGGGGACCTGCCGGCCCAGTGGCCAACCCATAAAACGGGGAGAAAAATGAGCTGGAGGAGAAGGAGGACACACACTGCTGAGAATACACACCAGGCAGAGGCCTCAGGGTCACACACACACACACACACACACACACACACACAAACACACACACTGTGGTGGGGCTCAACTCACTCACCTGAGCGGGCTGTCTTAATGTTGACCGACTGAAAGCCGCCGTTGAGGGCCGAGGAGTCGATGATGTCGGACTCGAAGTCGCGGTGGGTCTTGCGGTAGACAAAGAGGGCCACGATGACAGAGATGACCAGGCACATGATGACAGCGATTACGATGCCCACATAAAGGGCCACGTCGTCCGTGCTGGGCGCGGCTGCAGAGGGGGATCAGAGAGTGAGAGAGTGTTGTGGTGGTGGGGAAGGAAGGGTGAGGATAGGCGTGAGGATGGTTGCTACACAGTCTGCCTCAGAGCAGCTTGAATAACTGGATTACAAAGCTGCATGCCTCAACACATGCACACACACACACACACACACACACACACACACACACACACACACACACACACACACACACACACACACACACACACACATTCATTCACGCAAATGCATACACACATGTGCATTTACCTACGCATAGGAGACAAACTTAAAAATAAGAGTCAAAATCTATTCCTGAAAGAAGAAAAAGGAAATCGAGCTACGGCGTGCAGACAGAAATTTTATAATAAGAAGAGGGCTCTTCCATTTAATGAGGCTATTCATTATTTTATAACGTTCTTGACATCTTTCAGGGATTCATCTAAATGTTTTATTAGTCTGAATAGAAAAAGGCACAGTGGTGAAACTTTCATGCCCCCCCCCATACATAAAAATACAGCCATATAAAGTTTTCATTGATGGCCTGAGCTTTTAAGTACGAAGCTGAGAAGGCGTAACAAGAGATGAGCGCACAATGAATTGAGCAGAGTCTCCAACTTCAAGGCCAGGCAAACAAAGACGGGGCGCAATTGTTCCCTTGCGCTACGTCGACACTCTCTGTGAGTCTGAAGTTAGCAGAGAGAGGGAAAGAGAGAGAGAGAGAGAGAGAGAGAACAGAGAGAATAGAGGGAGAGAGAGAGAGGACTTTCCACTGGAGCTGTCAGTGTGAACTTGTCACACTGCAGGTCAGATGTGAGCACGCTGAGTGAGTCTCTCTCAGATGTCAAAGCGCTGCTATAAGGAGCTCTGGGCTTGCTTTTGGCACAGATGTGTTCTTTAACACAACTCTGCTTTGTCTTAGTTTGGGAAAAAGAATGGATTCACTTTCTGCCCTGTGCTACAGAAAACATGCTTTCAATTATGCAAAAGTGGAGGCCCGATGCCATAATGCATTGTGCAGCGATAGACCTCAAAGGCAATAGGGGTTATTTTCTGCTTCCAGTAGAGGGCGCTGTGATCCACATGTACACTCAAGGTGCCACTCCATCTGTGGACCAACAAAAAAAATGCCCCGCTCATTCCCTGGGGGGCCAGGGACTATACCGGTATACGCTTCACTGAGGCACTTAATCAGCTCTGCTGTTTTATGCAGTGGAGTCATCTGGGATCCCTCACACCTGGTTTTACCATGCTCTGACCAGAATGCCCTGCGTAAAACATTAACGGAGAAGGCCTGGTAAAAAAAAAAGAAGGAGCATGTTTGCTTTGTAACCAGATAGAGTTTCAGCACACAAAAACAGTCCTCCGGTCAGACTAAGCAAAAAACCATCATGTGCCCGTAAATGTTCGTGGCTACTACCCACCAGGGCCCTACGCTGTCAGTACTATAAAGGGACACACAAAAAAACAAATAAAAAAAAAAACCAAATGGACATTTGTGCCTAGGGAGGGTTGTGGTCTTACTGTTGACCTTGTCTCTTGACTGTCTGGCTGCTCCAGCCTCTGCGTATGGCAGCTGTGCCAGAGACAGACACAGAGAGAGAGCGAGAGAGAGAAAGAGAGAGAGAGACAGAGACGGAGAGAAAGAACGACAAAGAGAGAGAGAGAAAGAGAGCGAGAGAGGGAGAGAGAGAGGCGCAGGGCCATCTCTGTCAGCCTGAAAACGCCAGTGGCCACAGGCTTCTCCCCAGCGCCACCAATCTGTGTCAGAATCAGTGGCCATGCATCTTACATAGTTAGCCGGCGAGGCAGCGACATTCATCTTCCCACTAATGCATCTCTGCCCTCCACCAGAGACGGCCTGACCTCTGGGAGCTGTGAGTGTCCAAGCCCATTTTTTAGGGACAAATCACTCTCTCCTCTCCATTATTGATTTTGGCACATAATGGTGTCACTCCGGTGTTTAATCAAAGATGGGAAATGGGGAATGCATCGGGAGGAGTAGTGATGGCCGAAAATAGAACAAAGCAAAAACTACTGCTAGCGAAAACTGCAATCAGTCAAACATATTTCCGGGCTGCTAGTTGGGTGTTTGCTGTACTCAGACAGATGGATGGAGGAATGTAAGTAGGTTTGTGTGTGTGTGTGTGTGTGTGTTTGTATATAAATGGAGGAGTGTGTGTATGTGTGTGTGTAAAGGTCAGGCCTTTCTGTATGCGGGAAGGAAGTGCTGTCAGGGGAGTCAGGAGGCCTTGATTGATCCCATTGATCGGCCGCTGTTGTAATTAAGCCACCAAGATGCTATGCAGATTGGCCCCCACGGCCCCCCAGTCCCGAGGACCTGAGGCTAACGAGGTTTGATTACCTGGCGACCTGTCTGGCCCTCATGCCGCAGCTCAGGAAGAGGACCGCGTCCAGCTCCCGCCATGGAGCTATCGATCCTGGAGGGAGTTTTTTCTCTCTCTCTCTCTCTCTCTCTCTCTCTCTCTCTCTCTCTCTCTCTCTCTCTCTCTGTGGGGCGGATCGGGGAGAGAGGTGAGAGGGTTTCGTATTCTCTGCCCTGATCAGTATCTGAACTGCCTCCCGCATAAAAAGTGCACCCAGCGGGTGCGGAGAAGGGAAGAGAAGCATGCTCAAGAGAAGTCAAGCTGGCACTTCATGAAGTGTTCAGAGAAAAAAGAGGAGTCCGCCCAGTTTTTAGTAACCATCCCCATTATGTCAGCAGGGAGCCTTAATGCGGCTACTTAATGTAGTGTATCTCTCCGTTGCTGAACTCTAAAAATACACACACAAAAACACTCACGGACACACACACGCACACCAACACACACACACACACACTCTCACACACACACACACACAAACACACAATGCTTTTCAATATAACATAGCAACAGCTGTGAGTTGCAAGACAGCATTGCACTTGCACTCCAAAAGCCTTTCAAAAGCCTATAAATAACCCATCTTATGATGCCACAAAGGTCTCTGGCAACACAACTCCACCAACACTATTGAAGAGGGGGACTGTGTGCCAATCATTAGGCCATGTCAACATTAGGCATTAGGCCACATTTTCAGGCGAGAGAGGATGGGTAACCAACGCTGTACTCTTGAGAGTGTGGGCAAAACGAGGAGATTTCAGTTTCCTATCTCATCTCATCATGTGTCATTCCTTGGTGGAGTGAACTGATAGCTAGCTGAGTTAGCTGACTGTACCAGGCCGCTGGAATCTCACTTCCTCGTGAGCATCCTACTCCCTCTAATCATTCGCCAGACAAAGCAATGCCAAAAAAGAAGAGAAAAATAACAGATGAAAGAGTTGGAATATCATTTAAATGCATCCACCATTCCCCCCCCCCCAATCCACCCCCTTTCCCCCTCCCTTGATTCCCTGCAGTCATTTAACAGATATCCCCCCGAGACGTGCCATCTTACACACATTCCTTGATGATAAAAGTGCCACGATACTAAACTGCTCCATTAAAACGTATCACAAAGATTAATATGCTCCTTTGAATACAAAATGAAATTCAATGTGGGAAAAAAAAAGAGAACGCATGCAATGAAAACTAAAGGATTATTTCATCTGAATAAATATCAGCAGCCCGACTCATATCATGGTACGATAACTCCTTGTTGCCTTCCAGTGAAAAAAAAGAAGAAGAGGAAGAAGATATGTCACACTGCCCAAAATAATTGCACTCAGGCTTTGAGTCTCCACAGTTATTACAGGGCTTGTCATTGGCTTGTCATACTCTTTAAAGAGTAGCAGAGTTCTGGTGAGCTGGGCAATAGGCCGTTAAGAAGCACTGCACTGCATGGGAGACTCGGCCCTTTGCACAGGCAAAAGCACCACCGCATGTGTATTTAACATGCAGCGAAGTATGAAAGCCAGAGCTCCACTTGGTCCGCGATGAAACTGGATGTTGGGCTGGAGTCTTCATCAGGTCCACCTTTCCCACTGCTTTGAACGCAGACATTATTATTTCTCTCTCTTTTCTTTTCAAGCCAGAGGTGATATCACAGAGCCTAATTGGGTGACATTTTTTACAGCCTTGCTACATGGAGTCTGCTTAGCTCAGCTTTTGTTCGAGAACAATGGGAAGGGTAGTAATAGTGAGGGATGACAGACGCACACAGAAGCAGGAGATTGCAGGATGGAGAGATGGAGAGATGGAGAGATGGAAAAAACACAAAGTGAAGCAATTGGGGTAAAGGAACAGAGAGGACACAAAAAAATACAACTCACATGACACTCCAAAATCATTCCTGGCTTTAGGCTCTGTAGACAGCTGATACAAAGAACCTTTGGGGGAGAGACATTGGGAGGGTGGGGGTGGGGGGGTGACATAAAACATGTCCAAACAGACAAAACTGAAATGAGTTGAATCACACACACACATACAAACATAAAATGACAATGAGATCACACAATAATGCCTTGTTCATACAACTTCAACCTAATTTTGTCTGGTATTATGTTTCCTGTAAGTGAGTGCAATGTGTAACCTGACTCAGATGTGGATAGAACCAGGTTTTTTTTTGTTCCATTATGTGTTTTGCATTTATTGTCTAGTTAGACCGTTTTTACACAGGCAGTAGAGTTTTAGACAGGCAGTAAACTAATGAATCACACACACACATACAAACATAAAATGACAATGAGATCACACAATGAGTTCAGTCTCTTGTCTGTATTTGCATTCTAGACTTAAGACTGAAACAGAAGACATTCACAATAATAGTTAATGACTCAGTGGACGGATATTACAGCTAACAACACCGGCAAACGCATGAGAGACAAAGGGCAAACTCAGGACATTACAACAAATGATGTCACACAGACACACACGTCAATGCAGAAAGACGAGGAGGTAGCGAGAGGGGAAAGACAAAGAAAGAGAGAGAGCACTAGAAGGTAGAACAGTGTGCCTTGTCATAGAGGATGGCCAACCATTGACATTAAGCACTTTCTGTCCCACCATCATAATACATTCTTCTATATGAATATTATCCAGTGCAGTGTTCCAGCCATGGCAGAGCGGAGACTTTCACATAAACACAAAGTTGCTTGTGAAACCACAGGAGGCTGTGCTAGCCACTTCCATCTCCTGTGTTAGTGTGCAGCACTCAGGAGTAGGGGCCTCCTTTAAACAGTAATTGCTTGTTCTCTCTGCAGATGGCAACTCTTTAGATAATAATGATCATTCATTTTTTTTCCCTGTCGCTTCATTACTCAAAGTGATTTTATTTTATTCATTTCAAAGATAAAAGAGAAACTTTTTTCTTCTACAAAAGGCACGAGAGATGAATCGAGAGGTAGGCGCTGGAAGCATGGAGGAGTTAATAAATACAAGATATTTCTTTTTCTGGAGTGACCCAGCCTGTACAGCTCATTCCAAAGTGCCACGATATATAGCAACGGGAGAGATGTCATCTGTCTCTGAAAATGGAGTTACAAAAGCACTCAAAGGCCATATATGAAAAAAAGAAGAGAAAAAAAACAGAAAAGGAAAAAAAAGTGTGTGCGTGTGGGGGTGGGGGGAGATACTTGAGATGGAGGAGACTGAGGTCAAATGGATTTCAGCTGCTTAGGTTTTAATGGGAAAACTTTGCAGAGGAAAGAGAGAAGAGCGAAGAATGGCCTTCGGGGTAAGAAAACACAACAGCTAAAAACACAAAAAAGAAAAAGAAACACATAACAGCAAAGAAACCAAATGAGCACCATAAAATATTTCCAAAGCGCAATCTACAGCTCATTTTCCAGAGTTCACATTGTTCCATAGCTTAATGGTAATGATGCGCTATGTGTGTGTATGTGTGTGGATATCAATAAGAAGCAATTGTGGAATGCCTCCATTTTAGATTCATAATCATTTCTGTGACAGCAAGAGCACTGAAGGGCACATGGATTTCCCCCTAAATGTACCAAGAACATTAGTGCACACAAAAAAAAACACAGGCCTCAGCCTTTTAACTCCCCAAAATCAATCAGGGGAAATGAGCCTAAATCTATATCGTTATGGCTTTTATATTCCTGGTAAACTAGCTATCCATCTACATGGGAGAGTTGGGAGGGTGTTGGTGGTGGTGGTGGTGGTGGTGGGGGAAGGGGGTAGCTAATGCCATAGTTATAGATTTCTGAAACTGAGAGAAACTGACTTTCTTTTAACAGGGTGATGGACTCAAATAAATCTCGTGCAATGGACTGATTTTTTTGGTCGCTTTGTGAGAGAGGGGGCTGGGTTCCATCCTTATCCTTGGAAAGCCAGTGATGACTGAGCAAGAAATATGGCCCGACAGATCCTATGACCGCCTCCTATAGATCCTCACATACGCTCCGTCTCTTAGGGAATCAATAGCGCTGCTAATACAAATGCATGCTTTTATGGCTGAGCATTTTTTCGTACTCTTCCGTTGGTGCGTTATAGTAATTGCTAGACCGATACTGAGCACTTACATGCAAAATGATATACATCAAACATCTGCCATTCGTCTCTGTAAACGTCTCGGGACATGAACATGTAAAGGAATTGAATGTCACTTGAGGCAAAAAAAAAAAACACACAATACAACCACTGAGTACATCTCTCAGCTTTACCTCCCCTCTCATTTGGAGCCTGTGCCTGTGAAACAGATGCATTTGACGGCATCGGCACGTTCTCCTACCTGTTGCAACTAAACAGACAAGTAAAATAACACACGCAGATGTATCTCAGCTACTGTGCTGTATAATTGGCCTCCATGAGCCCACGGAGAGCATTCTTCCATTATTACAGCTCTGAGGCATATTTCCCACTAGTTAGAAGATTACACTTCATTGGGGTCAAGAGTCACAATAATCTCAGAGCCAGGGTAATTACAGCGCTGTATGCACGGTAATCATTTATCATTATCTTTTATATGAAACTCCTAAGTGTGGGACATATGGCTCAGGTAATTGGTGTTGGTAACTCATGGCGCGGGGTCATTAGCACTTTTGGAGGCTGCGTTTGTGTCCTGTGGTCTGCGGCGCCTTGTTTGCTCCCCACTGCAGTGCTGTGGGCACCCAGCTACTGCGACTCAGCATACAGCCGCAGACTAGTAGCGACAACTCAAGAGTGTGCTGGGAGAGGCCATACTCACAAGTATATATACACACACACACAAACCACATATGTGCCCTCCCCTCACACACACACACACACACACACACACACACACGCACGCACACACACACACACACACACACACACACACACACACACACACACACACACACACACACACACACACACACACACACACACACACACACACACACACACACACACACACACACACACACACACACACACACACAACGCACACACGCACACACACATTTACAGGCAAACACACAAGCCCAGCCTTTCCTCCAGTGTGGACAGCTTGCACTGTGTCACAGGCAGTGACTTTTTGTTATTAATTAATATGGCGTAGATATACTTGGAATGAAAACATTAAAGATCACAATGACCACATCGATTTATATTTTATGAGGCAGACTTAATGGCAGGGGTGTCACGACAAAGCATGCAATTGCATGGGGCCCTTAGCAAGAAGGGTGCCCTCGAGGACAGCTGAGTGAATTAATCCACAGCAACATCAGTTCTGTGAGAACCCCCTTGAAATCCATTCATTTCATGTAGGAGACTACAATGACATGTCTAGAAACCCCCTACAGGGTCCCCATACCATCAGCTTGCTTGGAACTAGGCTACAGCCTGGCAACACCCTGAAACACAACTACCTGTCCAATTCTTGTCATAGAATGTTTTGTGCTCTCATCAAGAGGTAAAGTTGATTTCATATTATCAAAGTAAACCTTCCTATTAATGGGTATGTGAAAATAAGGATACATATATGGACTATATAAATTAGTTATATGAAATAAACTAATATATATGAGTATATGTACACACATCCATCCAGAGTTATACATAAAGGGTGTATGAACACAAAAATAGAAAGCTTCTATGGTAATGTGCTGATTTGTGCAAACATGGGCACCGGCATGACGTGAGTGCCTACATGTGCACTGGCACATGATTAAGGAGTGTTGGCATCGCTTGCATGAGGAGACAGTGGCGTGTGAATGTGTGCCTGCACCCCTGCCCTGCAGGTTGCCACCTTCCTGTGGAGCAGCTCACATGAGAAGGAGGGGAGGATGAGGAGAATGAGGAGGAGTTGGTGGTGGTGGTGGTGGTGTGGTAGTACTCACTCTGCATGCAAAGCCCATCTGTGCAGTTCTGGGACAGCAGGACCATGCCCTCGCAGTCCTTGCCCCCGTTCTTGGGCGTCGGGTTGTTGCACTCGCGCCGGCGCCAGTGGGTGCACTCTGTGCCGCACGTCGACCACTTGCTCCACTCTGTCCACTCTCCGTCCACTTTGAGAGAGAGAGAGAGAGAGAGAGAGAGAGAGAGAGAGAGAGAGAGAGAGAGAGGTAGAGGGGGAGCGGACACTGTCAGGCTCACGCACACAGAAATAGGGACAGACAGAGACATCAAGTCTGGCAGGCAGCCTTGTTCTCTGACTCGTCCCGTCCTCTCTCATCTTGTCTCGTCCAGCTCAATCTCAAATTCATGTCCAAACTGTCCATCTCTTCCTACTCCTCTCTCCTTACCTTTCCAATGTTTTTGTCATTTCTTCTCATCTCTTCTCCTCTCCTCTCCTCTCCTCTCCTGACCTACCCTACTTTGACCTCTTCTCTTTCTTTTATCATTGTGGTCTGTGCTGTAAGCCTTAGTTTGGACATGAGGTCAGTGTGACTCCTGTCGCGCTTTAAGGGGCTGTTTGGTAATAGGCCATCATGAGGGTATGGAACACTGGACTTTGATAGCTGTATAATTGTAATCAGTCATGAGGATCAACCTATTCATGGTTACCGCCATTCTGTTTTCATTTAAACACATTTTATTGGTCATTCTCAATGCTGTCTAGATTTGGCCCAGTGTGTGTGTGTGTGTGTGTGTGTGTGTGTGTGTGTGTGTGTGTGTGTGCGCGTGTGCATGCGTGTTTGTGAATGTGTGTGTGTCCTCATTACCAGTGCAAAGAGAGGTGCATGGCAGTTTCTGTATGGCTGCTCCATCACATGGGGCGCCACCGTTAAGAGGTGCGGGATTGGTGCAGCTCCGTGTACGCTTCTGGAAGCCCCGCCCACAGCGGCTGTTACACACCGACCACTCGGTCCAAGTCGACCATCCTCCGTTCACTATAAACGACAAGAAAGGAAATGAAAACAAAGGGAGAAAAAGCACATAATGTGTTTAGTTTCAAGCGTAATCAGACTCATTTCTCTCCATTTAACCAGCTCTCCATCTGGACAATGAAGCAGGGGTATCCATTTTCATGAGTGTCGAGCAGCATTACTGGCCCAGGGCACATGGTGGGAGAGGGCCAGGGAACTGGCTGTGGCTGCGGCTGTGGCAGTCGAAGTGCCGTGTGAGAGCAGCTGTATCCGCTGGTATTTCCCTGCCTCCCTGATCCTGCCAGCGGGCGTCTACTGTTACCTCCAGACATGTGCATTGTCCATTAGCTGCACAGGGTCCCCACACAGGGAGCTGCACTGTCCACAGTAGTTTCCTTCTCAAGTACAGTCAGTTTACTTACACAGCAACACAGGCACAGACGGACAAACATACACATACACACAGATATATATGAAAACACCCATGCACACACACACACACACACATACACACACACACACACACACACACACACACACACACACACACACACACACACACACACACACACACACACACACACACACACACACACACACACACACACACACACACACACACACACACACACACACACACACACACACACACACACACACACACACACACACATACATATAGTCACACAACACATCCATCTCCAAACATGACAAGTGTGTGTAGCAGATGTTTCTTTTACTGGACTCTGGCCTCTTTAAAAGGTGAGACATGAGACTTCCTGAGGGCTCCCGTTCCACTTAACTCCCTGGTCCTGTTGGACTAACGGGAGATGACTTCAGAGCTCTGGTGTGACAGACTCTCCACGCGAGACCAGAATCCTAAATGATTAGGACAACTTCAGTTCAAAGGTCTATGTGAGATCCTGCAAGCGTTTGTGTCTCAGTCCAGCCTCATGTCAGCATTAATGTCCATCATCCCATATCCATGTCTGTAATCAGGCTCTATGCACAACATGGTTCATGATTGCATGCATGTAGAGTACGGCCCATGTCAACATCTTATAGCCTACTAATTGTGTCCATGCCTGTCGTGATATCTATTCATGTCTCTGTATATACTCTATAGCTCCTGTCCTCTATGTCCATTCATCCTGAGTTCCGTGTTTGCGATGGTCTATGTCTATGTCCACTTTCATGTAAATGTCTCTGTCCTCCACAAGAATGGTGACCCACACTAAATGCCAGCGTGTGGCTCGCACATACCAATGCTGGGGTGCCAGCGATAGCTCTTGATATTTCTGGACTCCTCTGAAGGAGTGGATTAATCATAAGAAGCTCCCCACTCTCCATATTGTTATGGACTTGGGCTTCCTTCAATTGCTTCCTGCTTTCTTCGTGTGCCATTTCAAAGTGAAAGGGTGGTGGTGGGGGTGGGGAGGGGGGGGGAGGGTAGTGAGGAGGGGGAGTGGTGGTGCAGCAGTGGAGGAGGATGAGGAGGGTGGGAGGAGGGGGGGGGTGCTGGAGAATGCATCCAAAAGAAGAGGACGGATTCCAGCACTTGCGTCAGAGAGGATGATCCCACATCAAAGCGGGCCTCCGCCGAATGCCTGGCGTGCTGACGAAGCTGATAATGACTGGCTCCATGGAGCACGAAGGAAGGGGATGGGGGGTTTGGGGGGTGGGGGGGGGCTTGCACCACCCTCACCGGTTTCGTTAGAGCCACTCTGCCGCCCGGCACGCAGCCTGTTTTTGCCTGTTACCCGCCGTGGGCTCTCATTAGCATACACACGTCGACAAACACTTCAGCCACATCCTTCTACCCTTCCATTCCCTTCTCTTCCCTCGGCCTCCTCACCCGGCCCGCAGCAGTGGTGGCGTGCCTTGCATATACTCGGTGGCGTACTGGGAAGGGGACACGCTCACAAGAGAGTAGGAGAGGGAGGGAGGGAGACAGAAAAGAGCCACCAAATACCGTAACACAAAAAACTTCAGGGCTTAATCCTCCAAATCCTTCTCTCTCTCTCTCTTTCTCTCTCTCTCTCTCTCTCTCTCTCTCTCACTCTCTATCTGCCTTGCCCTCCCTCCCTCTTTCTTTCTCTTTTCCGTAACCTCTGGAAAAGCCACTCTGTGCAGTGATGAAAACATTTTGCCATCTTCAGACATTTCTTGGCCATCTACAGAAACTCTGCGGCGGGCGGCGGAGTAGACAAAGGGAGCTGAAGTGGAGAGTGTGACTCCGACTCGAGTGACTTTTTTTTCACCCGCCTCTCCCTCCACCCCCTCCCTCGCTCTCTCTCTATCACTGTCCTGATTTCTAAGGGATCACAATCCATTTACCCCTGGCTGACACACACAAGCATCTGGCCTTTGTCTGCAAGGGGGACTCTAATAAGTGGAGATTATCCACACAAGGTAAGGCAGCCAGGCGGAGAGCCCCTGCTATCTCCTCCCTCTGGTTGGAGATGAATGATTACAATTGTAGAGTTCGAATCTGGGGGAGTTTATTTTCACTATTTCCCTTTTGAACGTCTCCGATTAGAACAAGTTCTGCTCCAGCGGGCAGCCAGCCGTTAAGACGGCCTGTTGATGTGACCCACTTCGCTTCTCTCCCCCTCCTCCTCTTCTTCACATTCTACTTCTTCCCCAATTAGAAGTGTATGTCTTTGAAAGTGCCTGAACTAGACCGCGCTCCCTATAGGATAAAGTCCTATAATGTGTCCAAATCTTTCCCGGGAGATGTGGGCACGCGGCTGAATTAAGACATGGCTGCAGACGAGGAGCTGCTGTGCCCAAGGTGGATGGGAGAAGCACAAATGGTAAAGGAATGGAACATGGGGCTACAGCGAGTCGCTTGATTAGGTGTGTGTGTGTGATTCAGTTTTGGGACAGCACAGACCAAAACAGAGTAAGCACTTTCTGCAGAATCCTCCACCAAATAAAAAAAGTACTTCCCACTGAACCTTGCAGCAATGTCCTACAGCAACTGGATTAGTAATGAGTAAAGAAGACATGTACAAATATAAGACAAATACAACAATTTCCAATTCAAAGTCCATAACCTCTAAAGTAATGATTTCCTTCTTTGAAATGCCACCATTGATTCAAAAGCAACCACCACATGTGAAGACGTTCGACTCAGGAAACTCGGGGGCTTGAATTGTCATTTACTGGCACCGCGGTGAATGTGGAAAGCATCTGTGCTTTGCGTGGCTGTATTGCGGGTTCCCCGCTGATCCGGCCCTTATTGGGGGATAATTGTACATCAGTGCAGAGAAGCAGGTGTTGACGCCTGCCTCTTGGAGAAAAGGGGGAAATGTGTTGAAGTTTGCCGCACCGCCACTTAACTCATCACTTTGCTCAAAATTCATACCATCACCAGTCTCAGCAGGAAATCTTCTGAATGGAACACTTGTGCTGGCTGTCTCTAAAGCTGTCACTTTCTCTCTCTCTGTTTATCCCTTCCTCTCTCTCTTTCTGTCTGCTGTCTGAGACACGGAGGGAGGGCGAGTAAGCTTGTCTTGTGTTTCTGGACTCTCTGTCGTCGTTTTAATCGAGCAAACACGTGAAGCACAAACGGTGCATATGGCTTTTAATGGGAGAGGTATGGCCAGGTGAAATCTTGGCTGAACGCGAATGTTAATTTTGAGAGACCAGATGGGAGTCTTGCCTGACTGATGCTGTTGGCTGGCTGGCTGGCAGGGGAATGGGCTGTGATAGGATGACAAGGACCGGAGCAGACTGGGAGCTCTCTGTGTGTTGTGTGTTGTTGTTTGTGTGTGATGTGGCGTGGTGCTTCTGTGTGTGCTGTCACGCCACCCTTCACACTATCATGTGCTCTGAAGACGATCGATTCTTCACAGAAAATCAATGAAGTCTTGCTTGATATGAGTTATAACGTCATGCATCACAGCAGATCAAAAAAGTCAGTGAATTCAATCAATGCAGTAATACAAGAGCACAAACCACAGGCATATTTATGGGTAGAATATAATATCTTAAGGTCACGGGAGATGGCCGTACCGTAGACGATGACGGTGGCTGTGGTGCTTCTTCTCTTGGCCACGATGTTCTTGGCCACGCAGGTGTAGTTGGCTGTGTCTGACAGTCGAGCCTGTTTGATGATCAGGTTGTGGTCGATGGTGATGTAGAAGTTACGGTCGTCTGCTGGATCAATGATCTCCTCATTCTTCCACCACTCAACCTGTGGAAACAAGAGGATAGATGACACTGAAGGAATATATAATGAGGTAATATGATAACAGGCTAAAGATCTGTTCATCTGTTGACTTTCCTCCATCTTTAATTTTCTTTTCAATTTCTCTCAGCAAAGGGGAACGGAATATCAAACTTTTATTTGTACATTAAAAATGCCCTTTTGATAATTACATTTTGGCCAGCAGCAAACATTCCATCAGAGATTTCCAGGGGAAAAATCACGTATCTCTATGTACTGTACCTCACCATATGTAGGTATTCACAGTGAAATGGCTCTTTGTTGGGTGTTCAGTCAGGGGCAGAAAGAGGCACCACATGGAACTAAGTGTCTTTTCCAGCCATCTGTGTTTATGTGGCAGACATATAATTACACACACACACACCCCTGTGATGAACGGGCTGATCCAAAATGAAATGGTGCCCGCAGACACCCCCATTTACGAGTCAAACTAAAATGCTTTGAATGATATTCGGGTCATTTGTGGGCTGGTCAGTAAAACATTTTTTTTTTACTTTACAGACTTTAGCAACTGATATCAATATTTAAGCAATAATAATTTACATAAAGATCATTGGCTGAACTAATCCAATCAGGAGAAGACGCAGGGCAGGCTTACCACTGACAACTGAATGAGTGGAGATGCAGACGGCAGTACAGAAGAGATCAAAGACACACATTAAAGAACAGTGGGTGAAGTATTTAGAGAAGTTGTAAGCGAAGATGGCGGCAGTGTTGGGGATAATTATCAACAACGTTGACATGGAACCTAGTGACAAGTAGCACAGCATGCATTGCTGCCAACAAACTCTTTCATAATCTCCCTAATGTATACCTGTAGGCTAAACTTCTATATAGGCTATCCTTGGCAAATTCAAGAGAATGTTTAGTGTTTGTGCTGCATGTATTTTATCAAAGGATGTTGTGAATGCTCCAGGTAGGCTATCATTTGACAGAGGGCATTCTATTTCCATCTAAAAGTAGAAGGTTTTCCCTAGCCCGGGTTTATGTAAGTAATTCAGCACGTTTTGGAAAAATCAGTGGATCAGGCAACATTTTGCACTGCTTAATGTAAGTGGTTTCGAGTTGCGTTTGGGTTGAATTTAAATCATTGGGTGAGTTTGGGTTGCTTGTGAGTAGACCATCACTGAAAGACACACACACACAGATATACACATGCAGATACACACACACACACGCAGATACACACACTTACACACCAAAACACACACACACACACACACACACACACACACACACACACACACACACACACACACACACACACACACACACACACACACACACACACACACACACACACACACACACACACACACACACACACACACACACACACACACACACACACACACACACACACACACACACACACATATATAAACTGTAAATGTAGGTACCTTCTCAGAGAGACCAGTAGGCAGGAAGGAAGACTCGTCGCCATCATGGCCACCTCTCTGTGTGCGTCTACCCACCAGGCCTACCCTGGCTCACGTGCCCTCTACTCACCAGGCCTACCCCGGCACACGTGCAACACTGCCTAGATTTACACCAACTATGCCAAGAGGAGTGGAAGGCCCCGATAGGACACTGCTGTCAGGAAAATCTGAACCTAACTAAAATTAGCACAGCATATCCCCATGGGCAATGCATGGCAACTCCTTTGCGCATAAATCCAACAAAACTTAAAGCACACTCTGTCAACATGCCTGGGCACATTTGCAAAGCAAGCTACGAATCTATTATATGCATTCTAATGCAGATAACGCTAACCAAGGTATTCACGCGGATCTATTCATCACCTTAACTCGGCCCCCTCAAGCTGCCCCATTTAATCCACATGCCGTAGATCTAAATCATTCCAGGTTGATTTCTTGGGCTAATACCTCAGACGTCGCACTCTTAATTAGAATATTAAAAGCATGTGTAAATCCATCAGAGGGAGTCGCATAAATAACAAGGTGAAAGTGCTGAAATCTCACAGTGGTGTGTCTCAATTCATTCGTCTGAAATGATGGATGGCCAGGCTTTATTAGACAAGGGGGGAAAATGAAGGCTTAGAGCTGACATTCACAATAATGACTGCATGAGCACATCATTAATGAACTATGGAAGGCCAAGAATGGCACCAGCAGCAGACGCACAGCAAATTGACAGGGGAACCGAGTGTATGGGAGGCTATGGCTCAGGCTCTGAGCCCCTGGCTTTTGGACAGACAAAAATAACTTAAAAAAAAAAAACACTGAGCTTATCAAGCCAGACACACAACTCGGTGAGATCCCCCCCCCCTCTTCGCCATCATGTTCGCCAGCCATCCAGAAAACCGAGCCGGTCGGTCGCAGCATTTGTCTTCAGATGGAGAGCTGTGCAAAAAGCTATTCGAGGACAAAGACACCAGTGAGCAGAAGGAAGGAGAGAGAGAGAGAGAGAAAGAAAAGAAGAAGGATAGAAAGAACACAAAATCACAGCGTTGTGAGATGATCAAAGGCTCCCAGTGCTGTGTACGATATCAGCTCAAGCACCCCCGTCTTCAAAATGTGCGGGCAAAAATCTTTTTGACAAAACTTTCATTTTTTATTAAGTTGTCCCTTGGTCTCCTGGCGAGCATTTGAAGCATTTCCTCAGATATTTAATAACAAAGCTATTCAAACGTAATAAAACCGTATTCAACTCTGTCTAACTGACTATTTTAAGCCTGAGAGATTATCCTTGAACATATTTGTGATGTTTCAAATAAACTAATACCAAGCCTTCACATCAGGGTATGTCTCTGCCACTTTAGATTCATCCATTTAGATTTAATACAACTGTCTTGCACGTATGAAAACAGATACAGATTGTGACAAACATTACAAACCAATAAGACTGTAATTCCAAGCCCTTCAGGAACATCTAACCCTTTTCCCGGGACCAATAAACGTTCCTTTGTTATTCTCTGTAATGCAGCAGTTTGTTTAGGTGAGGAAGCATCTCAAACAGATGAGAGATTTATCACTGCCTGAGCATCCTCTGCATCTGATTATGTTTTTTTTTCTTCCGCATCCCATATTAGACAAGATGCGCTGATTACAGCCTCCGTGAGCAGCTTTTCATCTTGACACACTTAGGAGATGCATCGGCGGCGGCAGACAGGTTGGGTGTTGCTCTGCCTTTTCATTTCACTTCTTCCAGCCGCTGGTGCTGTTCAGCGTTGCGGAGACATGCAGGTGTGAGCACAACCCCCAACCCATCTCTACTTCCATCAGTGCAAATTCCCTGCTAGGTAATATCAGTGAAATCAGAGGCGGCTCAGGGAAAGTTGCTCTGCAGCCAAAAAAAATCTTCCCCCACTCCTTCACCGTAAGCGTGTCTTCAGTCAGCTAAGGCTTATGATGTGAGAAAACAAGCAATGGGTGGTTATTGTTTAGATACATACTGTACAAATCTGTCATCAGTGTGCCATCACATATGTGCCAGTTAAGTAGGTGGGCGATGTAAACGATGCACTAGTGCTCGTCTCGCAGGGTGGGAGAGCTCACAACACTTTGTATGTGGCAATTCAAGTAAGCATACTGAGGGCTGCATTTAAATCTAATTGGATGCACTCCAAATGAAAAAAAAAGGGCAAAAAGTCATTTTTATCCAAATTAAAGTGAACTTCCACAGCCGCAGGCAGTTGCTTATCGTCTGCTTTACATCTAATCTCCCTTTAAACAATAAACAACAAATAATGAAACCAGTGCTCTAAGCTACCAGAGAATCTAAGTATGAGACAGTGTTTTCCAATTGTATTTATTTTGTCTTCACTAGCTGAGAGGACTTTCAAACTGACTGTAATGAGATAGTGGAGGCACCAGAAAAACAGCAGAAAAAAGATGGGTTTGTGGGTTGAATATATTCATGTTCATCCACTCATTCATTTAAATGTATTCCCTGACTTGTGCTTGAAATATTCAGGAAATAGGAATTGAAATTAAAGTTTCTTGAATGAAATTCACATAAGCCAGGTGAAGAAAACCAAGTATTCCTTTTTTCCCCCTGAAGGATAGCATTCATGCCTTTTTGAGCAAGAGCCAGGTAGACATCCATTAAATTAATGTTTTCGCGACAGCAATCTGCAGTTCGTTTAATAAAGTACTCTAACAGCAGGAAGTGAATGGGAAGCCTGAACACTACAGCCTTTAGTTAAACACTCACTGCTCCTCAGGGGCACTGCGTTCATTTAAAACAATTGCTTTGCAGGTTCCCCAAAATGGCAGAATTGATTTGGCCAGGGCACCTTAGGCCACCATTTACTGGTCCTGCTTCTAAGTAGTCTGTGCGAGATGTTTAAAAAAACAGAACCCATGATGTGAGCCAGCCTGGTCCTAACCCTCTTTAAAGTGCACAGTAAGCCAGATGGGCAGCATGGTGCAGTGAGCCGCTCAGCTTGTTCACATCCCGATTTCATATTCTTGGTAAAGGAAACAAAACAAGTTAGTCGAAACTGAACAATAGCATGCTATTGTTTTTTTTTTTTTGCTTGCAGACGTGGCACAGCTAAAGCATAACACCCACCAGCGGCGCAGGCAAGGCACAAAGAGTGATCGGGGAGAGCAGAGTGGTGGTGAATGTATGCTTGCCATTACATGTGTGTGTGTGTGTGTGTGTGTGTGTGTGTGTGTGTGTGTGTGTGCGCGCATATGTGTGTTTGTGTGAGCATGTGTGTGTGTGTGTGCACATGTGTGTGTGTGTGTGTGTGTGTGTGTGCCAGCTTTGTCACAGCTGGGGAAGTGTGAAGGCTGATTGGGTGAGGGGGGCCCCCTGCTGGGACGCAGAGAGTGTTATTTTTACCCCCACTCCCCCCCAGGCTCTCATCTCTCCACAGCCAAACACACCGCAAAAAACCCACTGCAAACTGGAGATGTCCCCCTCTCACACACACACACGCACACACATACCCACATACACACACACACACACACACACACACACACACACACACAAGCAGGCAAAACACAAAACCAAGAACATGTGCCCTTGAGCTGGACTGTGCAAGAAGCCCAGAGCTTGTTCTAACACTGAATCAGTGCCCACTTTTGGGAAAGATGCCACAACACTGCTCACACATCACCGATGCTTCAAAAAAAAAAGACCTATCATAATTATCATCATCAACAGCATCATCAGCAGAAGCACCATTATCCTCACAAATAGCTTTTACAGTCTACCGTCATTACAGGTATCATATTATTAAGATAACCCCAATTATTATCAGTCATCGTGCAAACGCCAAAGATGGTTACAATTATGCAAAACACAATTAATGTTCAATTAAGGCTGCAGAATTTGGATTGAGAATGAACTGCTATGTTGGCTAATTGTAATGTATCTCTGGCTAATTGAATGATCCCCACTCTAAAAGGCCCTTACATGTGTAATGAACAGTGTTCTGGGCTGAATGTGTGTATTCTGCATTCAATCACTCATGCCCGCTCTCTTTCTCTCTTTGTCTGGTCCAGATTGTCCATATTAATGTCAAGTGGCTCCACAATCTGCCACTAAAACTGCACACTGATCTGGTTTCTTTGACCAGCAGACAAGCATACACGCACACACACACACACACACACACACACACACACACACACCCACACCCACACACACACACAATGCCCGTCTACTCCGCCTCCTTCGCACACAAGCACACACAGACATGCGTAGCAGCTGCACTCCCAGACAGATGTGCCCTTGCTCATTATTGACTGATTGGCATCAGGAGATTCATTAACATAATTGGCACATTTGTTGTCATTAACAGAGGGAAATGCCACGTCAGCCCGCTATCGAGTGCGGGAGGGAGCTGGCTCCGAGAAATATGCACGAGAGAGAAAGAGAGAGAGAGAGAGAGAGACAGACAGACAGAAAGAGAGAGAGGACTCAGACAGAGCAATAAACGAGTGTGCCTCTGCTGCTTCTTCAATCCCTTTAATGCTGTGGATTCCCTCGACTCTCTGAGACAAATGGACCCAGGAAATAAACACACCGTGGAGAGGGGGAGGCAGTCAGGGAGGGGAATAACGGTCTCTGAGCAGCGAGAATGCTTATCTATCGAGAACACCAATCAGCTTGTTCGTTAGAAAAATAACAGACCCATCATGAGCCATCATTATGTGCAACCTCTCCTGTAACTCCCCGTTGATCACTAATTTTCGAGGAAACCTCATGAATTATGGAGTGTTTTTAAGAGTCTCCGGGAAATGGTCAGTCCTCATTTCTTTCAGCTCTCCCTCTAAACCTAAAATAAGGATGCAATCTATTTCTGATTTTATTTGCGAATTACTGACTGAATGTGACATGATATCAAAGCATTGATTTCTATATAATGTGAATATAATGGTGATACTTCATACTCTTAGTTTTTTAGATGCAAAACGCTTTCTTGTGTTTTTGTTCAATTCAAAGTACCTCAATAAAAATGGGAAATTAGATGTGCATGCTATGCTTCTGGTGAAAATATTGGGCTACACGCCAAAATCCCTTCTGAAACACTAAATTGAAACACAGAGGAAGAGGGAGCTTAATATTTTAGCATATACAGCAAAGTACAATATTCTCTCTGTGTTTGAATAAAACATCTGGCGTCTTGTTGTGAATAAAGATGTTGATGAGGGCTCTGTTAAGGGGAATAAAACTACTCATGGAACTACAGAGAAGCAGGTTAGCGACCTCAGAAAGAGAAGCGTCCACTTTCCCTCAAAAGCCAGCGCTGGCTTTTCTGCCAACTTTTTCAGACAAAAAACATGCACACTATCCACAGGGGAGAGATAAAGAGAGAAAAGAGACGGACAGAGAAAAAGTGGAAGGCACACAAAGAGAGAAGGTAACTGTCTCTGAAAAAAAAGAAAAACGCACAGGAGAGTCCAGAGCTCTGGATGAGTAATTAATTGTGTTTCCGCTACATTGTCTCTCACAGAGTCTATGATTACACGGGCCAAGTAGCTTGAGACTCTTGGGCCCCCCAGCTTGATGGTGTGGACTCCACCGCTGCATGAGTGCAGTTGGATGACCTCTGCCATTGCTGTCGCCAACCAGGTGACATCACTAATGATGCACACAAAGCCAAACGTGATTCCAGCCTATGTCAAACTGGTCCGACATATCCCACTCCTAATCCCCTCGAGATTACATAGTGAACGAATGGGGATTATGATTCCGCGGTTGGCATGAAAATCACAGAGGCTCACGCACACACACACACACACACACACACACACACACACACACACACACACACACACACACACACACACACACACACACACACTGATGGCATGAGGAACCCCCACCGGTACCGGCAGAGACAGAACTGGGCCACCGGTGCCGGGAATGGAGCAGAGCGGGCACCGATGGACCTGAGGACTATTTTTAACTCCGCAACCCCTGCGGTCCTCAGCTGCTTTCCGCTCAGGCGCAGAGGATGGTCATTTGGGTGTGACTTCATCCACATGGGCACACAAGGAAGAAGGGGCCCTCTCATTTTTCATGAGCAGAAGCCAAAAATAACATGTCATTACGAGGCCCTGCATTAGAGGTGTATTTAACAGCCGATGGGAAGGGGAATGGAATCAGTGCTTTGGGGTTGGCTGCGTTGGCTCATCAGCTTTTCTCAATGAGAGCGTAAGACAAACCCTCAATCTGACTTCCATTCATCACTGCGAGGAGTATATGCAGACGAGACACTGCAGACATGTTCGACCCGCAAAAAAAGATGACAATAAATTCTACGGTGATCCACCTCCCCCCGTCTCCCCTCCTCTATAAAAGAGATGACAGGTCCCTGAAGTGGCTGTCTCTGAATACTAAACAACTTCTAATCACATTTCGTACAAAGGGCCAAGGCACCCTTCCAATGAGTTGTGCCGACAGAGGTCGTGTTAGCAGATAGTTCCTAATAAAAAGCGAGCCAGCTAAATGAAGCACAGGCCTTGAATCAAGCGTCTGCCTTGTGAGGGAGTCCGATAACAACCCGTCAATGTGTTTATCAAACAGGGCTGGTGCTCAAAGGGGCTTTGTGGAAGGTGGGGGGGGGGGGGGGGGGATGGCACGAGCAGATGGCTGAGGAGAGGGCCCCGTGAGCCGGGGAGCAGAGGTGGGGGTGTTGGGGGGGGGGGGGGTGGCTGAGGTGAGGTGAGGTGGGGGTCATAAATCAGGGACACAGATGTGCTGAACAGAGCTCTCCTCCCTCCTGAGCACGAGAGCAGCAATGGGACACACACGGGTGCACCTGCTCCGAGGTGATCCATTACGCACCGGAACCCATGTCATCGCACCGCAACGCAACGTCACACCAGAGAGAGGGAGGGAGAGGCAGAGCGGGAGGGAGAGGGAGAAAGGGATTGGGAGAGGAAGAGATAATACATCGAGGGAGCTGGAAGGATGAAAGCGAGGGAGTGGGAGTTGAGAGACCTGGCCGCAACTCAGGAGGAAAGCAAAAAAGAAGAGCAGCGAGTCTTCTGAGATTTCTGTCTCAGAGCTCCCTTAGCTCCCTTCCACTTCCTTTCCCCCCTCATGCTCCACCAGCTTCACTTGTTTATTTAGTTATTTATTTTCCTTGGATGACCACGAGGAATTCGATGAAAGATTGCACGGAAGGCTCACTGAGTGGAAGGAATGGAAAGATGGAGGTAATGCCTGGAGCACCCTCACTATGAACTATTCAAACCGAGAAGGTACATCGGAGCAAGTGCATGAGGAGGAGTTGTGTGTGTGTGTGTGTGTGTGTGTGTGTGTGTGTGTGTGTGTGGTTTAAGTGTTGAGATGATTGACAAGTGGAGACATTAAGGCTGGCCCTCCTCAGTTACGGGTCGCCACGGGGATAACGTTTGGTTTTTCCATGTGCACTTTGCCCTGGGAGTCGGGCCTAATGAAGGCTCACTTCCTGCTCCAGGGCCCCGGTGCTTAAGTACTTTCACATCCAGCCCGGGCCGAGCCCAGCGCCAGGTCTCGCTGCGTCTGGCTCAGGAAGAGCATTTCTGTGTTCAGTCACTAACCTAGGAAGACCTGAGTATGTACATGTGTGCTCTGATGTGTACCTCACCCTCGAACAACCCCCCTCCCCCCCCAACCCAAACACACACTGCTACAATTTACCTAAATGCATCAAGTAGGAAAAAAACACAGGAAAAAAAAAGAAGAAATCCATGTGTCAGCAAGGGTTGCCATTCCCAGAGATGGATAGATTTCATGTAATTTACGCAGGCGCTGAACCCCCTGGTTCTACACACACGACACAAAAATTATTGCCCCGCATTTAGCTAATGACAAACCATAAAAGGCCGTAAACAATCTCCATTAACATGAAACGTGTTTTGCAGCTTAACACAGTGCTAATTAAGCAGACATTAATCCCGTTTTATTGACACTCCAACTAATATGCTTAGGAAACATTTGACACCTTGACTGTAATTGTGTTTTCTCTTAGACACGGACCCAACCATGCGCATCATCCTACTTGATGAGCCACCCACGAAACTATCCCTTCCTGTGCCTCTCTCTCTGTATTTGCATTAACACTAGCTTTGCTGCTAGCTAGAGTGTTGTGCTCGTCTACTCAGAGTGCGTGTCTCTTGGTCCAGCTGCTCACTATGGGGGTTGTTGTGGTGCGTGTTTTCCTGACTTTTCACGTGTCCAGCAGCACTCCTGGAGCTCTGGGCATCTCCTCTCGTATACGTGTCAGCTTCTGCTTGACCAGTCTGTCTGCCTGCCTGCCTGCCCTGCCTGCCTAGCATCTCCCTGTGGAGCAGCCTGCAGCTCTGAGCCCTGGGCGTTTGATCTCCTTAGAATGAGACACACCGACATGACTATGCACGAGGTGGCTGGCGGCGCAGCATTTGCATTGAATAACAAAAAAGCAGTTCCTTATTCCTGTCAGGGCATGTGACTTCAGGCTAAACTGGCTCTGTCCTGAGGCCTGTGGTGGGAGGATGGAGGAGATGTGTGGAGATGCTGCAACTGTAGAAACTAACCACAAAACCAGCCTGAGGATGACTCTGTGATAGTGACTAGTCCAATAGCTTTTGCCACTGAATGAGAGCCTGTAACTGACAAAACTGCCATCCGGATTGAAGACACAGAGATAGAGAGGAAGTTAAGAGAGAAACAGAGTAAGCAAGGCCGAAATACATAGAGAAATGGGAGGAGTGGAAAAGAGGACTGTGAAAGAGGAATGGAAATAGAGCTCCAAAGACAGAGATCAATGATACAGAGGCAAAGTCAGAGAAGAGAGAGAGAGAGAGGAAATGGAAAAGAATGTTACCACTGCGACATTTATGGCCTTGCCACATGACCATGATGAGGGGGAAAAGAAGTGGCTTGTGAAAAGGCAGACCTTTCACAGGATATAAGAGAGGATGAATGAGAGAGGGTGGATCACAATGAACACTGCCCACACGGATCCCCTGATTACTTTCTAAGGTTCTTCCCCTGGAGACCCGCATGATTAGTGAGTCGCTGAAAACACAAAGGAAGAAATAAACTCATGTTTTACGTTCCTGCAGCATGCTGGCGTTTTTTTTTTTTTATCTTTGTATGTTTTACTGCTGAGGATAATTGCGAAAACAGGCCACTCTTTCGGTAATGAACATGAATCTTCTAAATTGTCCTAAAATTGTTAGCTTCCATTTTTTGCTCTTAATTAATAGTTTCCACAAAACTCAGCCACCGGGGCTATTTTAACGTTGGTGCACTCTTAAGCGTCTCAGCAATTTCCATGCCGGAGTGAGCGCTTGCTTTGTGTGGGAGCCAAGATAAATGTCTGCTGTTTGTTTTCTACCACGGAGTGGGGAAACGTTGGTTTTAAATCATAAAACGTCAGATAAGATTATAACGCTGGCTGTGCAGTGTCCGAGAAGTGTGCAGTCCAACTGTCTAGACGGAGTCAGTGAACGGAACCGGAAGAGATAGCTCAAGTGGAATAGAATTTACACATCTACTGCTTTCCACCACTCCTCATTATGCCAGATCTGATGTCTTATGAATGAGGATCTCATTCTCATAGATGACCAGTAAAAGCTTTATTATATATACTACATATCCTTCTGTTAGTTAATCCCTGACCCACGGGTTATCCTTTGTGCCGTGCCATAGTCTGAACTCACTGTGTGCATCACTGTGATCCTTAGCTGTTTGTTGCCGTTACAGACACACAGAAACTAAATCTTAATAGGACTATGTTTACAACAGCTTTTTCTCTAGTCATTATGATATATTGTATTAGTTGTATAGGCAATAGCTCAACAACCGTTTTACCAAAAATGACTCTATTACGCTTAAATATTCCTAAAATGTTCCAAATGCAATACGAATTATTTGTTATCATGGGAGCAATTAATTGCCATAAAGGCCTGATGTATCAAATCAAATATGACATTGGATGTGTCAGTAGAACCAATGAGAGGGATTTGCACATCGACAGCGAAAGATTAGAGATGAGCTTCATCGATATTAAAAGTAGAAAAAAAAAATGCCCATCCATGGGATCAAAAACACAACCCAACCAAAATCCATGCACTACAATATGTATAAATGAGCCAATGTTCCAGAAGAGGATAAGGAGTAAACTAGATCCTAAACTAACAAGCAGCCAGTGAGCCGTGAGGCTTTCAGATTATTAACAATAACGAAATGCTTGTGGTCTCTAATGTGTGTTTTTTCACTTAGTCCATGTGAAGCTGTGTGACCTGGGCTTCACTGCGCTCCTGCTCCCACACATGTTGGGTTTGTGTTTGCGGCCATGTGTAAGTAGATTAACTTTCCTATCCCCCCGTATCGACTCGATGCTAATGAATTGACTGTTCCGTCCATCCTTCATCAGCTCCTGGCTGGATGCCGGCGCTAATCCATGCTTGCAATCTCCTCTATCGCATGTGATTGTCTTTCCCGGCCAGAGATTGACTCGCAATCTAACAGGGCTAAATCTCGCAGCGCACACAAAATGCTTCAGGTGGAAGAAAAGCAGCCCGAGGAAGCCTGAGCTTTGGCAGAGGAAGACACAGCTCTAAGCTCCCTGAAAACACAACCTCTTAAGCAAAGCGCTAGCCACCATTACCACTGCCTAATCAATCAAAGTGCACCATTCAAAGCACATTTTCACTTTCAATAGTGTTTTTATGTGTGTATGCTTTCTTCACAGAAATTCAGGGCAGCGCTCCAAACAAGGAGAGAGAGAGCAAGAGAAAGAGGGGGAAGGTCAGGGGAGGCCTTGTTGTCTTTCTCGCTCTTGCTCTGCTTACTCGGGAGGGCAGAGTTTGCTTACAGATCAATTACAGGCCCCGCATTCCAGCCGACGGGACAGCGGGCACTGTAGCCGTGCCAAAGATAACCACTAATCAGGCCGACTCGAGGCCCCTGCTGCCAGGCCTGTGGGGAGCGCTGGCTGCGTCTGGCAGTGGCGAGAGCCAGCACAGCGCTCCTTCAGGATCCTGGGGATGCGGATGAGGGAGCGGGAAGGGAATGAGGGAAGGAAGAAGCAAGACTGAAAAGTGGGGAGAAAGAGGGTAAGAGTAGAAGGAATGAGCTATAAAGACAAGGGTGAGAGAGAGAGAGAGAGAGAGAGAGGGGAGAAGGTCTAAAGTGTCTAAAAATCTCTAAAATCTCTAAAATCTAAAGTGCTGCCACACCACAAACTGCTGCGGCTGTCCTCCACACTGGGTAGCAAAGCCAAGCGTTTCACCAAGCCTTGGTGCGGCAGCAGCAGCAGCTGGTGCCCATTTTCTTGCCTTGCCGCTTTGGTGCCGACGGTAGCAGATCTGTCCCCCCCCCCACGACCTCCCCTGCTCCCACAGAGCTCTCCAGTTTTATGGCACCTCTGCACTGTGTCTACCTGGGTCCCATTAAAATTGCCCAGTGCACTGTAAGCTGACTCTGGGATAATCGCGCACAGCTGGAGCTACCGTGTTGAGACTGCGCAGTCAGCAAGGCCGTCACTGAGCTCTGATCTGCTGACACATTCGCCATGACTAACCCCTGAGCCACTAACAGACACACAAAAAGGACCCCATGCTGCCCTTTTCAGCTGGCCCTTACTGCCCCACTAAGGGCCAGTGATTGTCACTGATAACTGGAGGACAGCATCAGTACTTTTAGAGCGCTGCAAAGTGATCCTGTACCCCACAGGGGAAGAAGAAGAAAGACATGTTCGCTCTTGATGAACAGTCACCCTCGGACATGGTGCTCGTTTCCGTGACCTGGCAAGTTGCTGATGCAAGGTTACAGCAGAGGTGTTAGACCGCCGAGGCCAGTGACGGCACTCAGCCACTCTCCCTACAGCGAGGAGTCCGCTTTCTGACCGCGAGGGCAGATAGCCTCCAGCAGGCTGGCCATGGCCTCTCCAGCATAGAAGCCGTCGGTCTGCAGATTAAAGTCTGGAGACGTAATCAGAGTCCACTCCTGCCTTTCTCTGTATATTAACCTTACACCAGCCTGCTGAACCCTCAGACGTTTCATCAAAGTCTGAGAGGTTTCTGAGCGGTGCAGGAGGGTGGTGGGGAAGTGGCTGGTGAGAGGGAGAGTGCAGAGGAAAAAAAGAAATGGATGTGTATTTCTCAGAGAAGCCATCATAACTGTGCAAGGGTACCTTTATTGCATTCTTGATTGAGTGAGAACCTGACCCCTCTGCCTTCTCGTGGGTAGTGGTGCTTACAGAGAGCCACACGGCACCCCCAGCATTTTGTTTCCATCCCAGACCAAGTCAAGGTCAGAGATGGATATGTGGGTTCAAGGATGTGTGTCAGTAGCAGCTAGGGTTTCAACAATGTTACGTTTTACAAGAGTCACAAAAGACCACGACACTGGAGCTAACATTAGGTTTACAGATGACCAATAAAAAATAAAAAAGGGGGAAAGTTCAATCACTTTGTAAATTCTACAGACTTCAAGACAGAGGAATGCTATCTGAACACTGCCTCTAGGAGATAGAGTTCAGCTTTACTTCACATGCCCACGATTAGAACTCTCAGCTTCAAAAGAGCAAACCACCATCTGCGCAGAAGGATTACTGTATAATGCAAATCAAATGAAAGGGAACAGTGTAAGCTAAAAGTTTTAAGAGGGAGATGGGTGAGTGTAGGAATAAAAGCCAGATATTCATCTTTCAGATGATGCTTGAGCAAAGACACCCCGAGGCATCTGTGTTAACTTGAACTAATAAATCTGTCTATTCAGGCTCTTCCGCCTTCAGATGGGACAAGGGCTTTGGAATACTGTCTAAATCAGCTCTGGCAGAGAAAACAGAGATATACGGTCTGGAGTCTTCGCATGAGTGCAGCTGTGAACGGATTGCTCTGTCTGTGGAGCAAGTTTTTCTTATTTTGGTGTGATCATTGCATCATTACACTTCTGATTGCTTCAAGGCATCTGGAGCCATCCGATCCCCTTCAGATTGATGTGAGGACAAACCGTGTTACAGTTAACGCTTACCTCCGCTGCAGGTATCCCCTCAGGTGGCCGGCACTGCAAAAGCACTTCCTGTTCCAGAGAGACTTCCTTTCCTAATGGCTCTTGGTCAAATGTTTTCCTGAGATCTGCAGGAGGAAGGAAAAGAGACGTTTTAATTCCATTACCAACTGCAAAGTGAGAAATGAATTAGGTTTGTTTCCGAGAGCAGCTGAGACCAGAGTGCAGTATAATGCATTCTGGCTGGTGTGTGTGCTGAGCCACATCATAACTGGAGCAAAGCAGAAAAATCTGGTCTGAAGTCTTCTTTTCTCTAAATGTCTTGATGAAACCCTTGAGACCATGAACACCTCTGCATATGTTGGATGAGTTATCTTGTGGACGCTGGAGAGTAGTTTCTACACAAACTGCATGACGGGAGGAGCAGTATGACTCACTTTTGGCAAATATATACTTTCTGCACCTGAAACTTTAGTCAGAAACATAAAGGCAAGGAAGTGACTTTCACCCTCAGCAATGTACAGTATGTGAGAGGATGAGAAACTGAGCCAAAATGAATGAACACTGCTGACCTGGAACACAAGTATCCGGCCTCTGGGATAGATAAGGTGCTCTGTCCTTGAACAAACAGACCTGACCTGCTGAGAGGACCTCCGGCAATGTCTCATTATTTATTTATCTATTTGGTTTATTATTTTCCAGTCAGCATGCTAAATGACAGTAATTGCATATTATGCAAAGGACCAGCCTGAAGACTGCTTTGACTTTTTTGACTCTCATTCTGAGAGTAAACAGTTGGCAAACCAAAATATTCATGATGGGTTTTATTCATACTGTGGTGATGTACTGGCTTATTCAGTTCAGGTAGAGAAAGAACATTTCATTTCATGATATTTCCCTCACACTGTAAATCTGAGATCAAGGCAATAGAATACACACACAAACACACGCACACACACACACACACACACACACACACACACACACACACACACACACACACACACACACACACACACACACACACACACACACACACACACACACACACACACACACACACACACTACAAGAGTTATCACTGAGTAACCTAATTGGACAAGAGGCAGTCCATGAATGCAACTATTCCGTGTAACAACAATGTGATTCTTTACTGACCATAGGTCTAGCTATAGAGCTAAGCTCCATATGGGTAGCCTGTGTGTTGCCTGGTAACAGGAACCACTTCTGTTAAAGTGTTAACAAAACAATTTTTGGTGGTAGAACCCAATAAACTACCAAATGAAAATCGTGTTGCTGTACAGTACTACTGTAAGAAATAGCACCTTATTCAAAAAGCTGTTGGTAAATGCAATAACACATTCAAGGCCTCAATATTCCATACAACAGCTTTGTGGCGAGTATCCTTATAAAACCTCCGTCCCTGAAAGCAGGACAATTCTTCCATTACCAGAGAATAATTCTTCTTGTTTGTCATAATGCATTCAAGAGGCGACAGGAACTCAGACAGACAAACCTAACTGAAAGCAGAATTCAGAATTTCTGAAATCAATAACTAAAACTCGCTAATGCATCTTAGTCTGACGGGAAAAAGGGATTTGTTGTTGTAATGAGGCAGGGCAACCGTGTGCTTCAGAGGTCATCCTACTCTCAGGGGCCACCCAGAGAAGTAGTTAAATTCACAGACGTCCGCACAGAATCAGCAGAACAACAAGGCTTGAGGTCAGGCTGGAGGTCACGTGGTCCTCCTCGGTGAGTGATCCTCCAGCCCATAATGCATTTGCAACGACTCCCAAAGGTTGCATTCCAACTCATTCCTCTTTTACCCACCTTTCTCTCTCCCTCTCTCTCTCTCTTTATATATTTATCTCTCTCTCTCTCTCTCTCTTGCTCTCCACCAGATCCTTCTGTTACACTGCATAGAATGTATAAAGTGTGTGTATGTGTGTGTGTATGTGCATGTGTGTGTTGGTGTGTGTGTGTGTAAGTGAGGGAGATAGACAGAGAGGGAGAGGAAAGAGATGGAGGGAGAGAGACTGCATGACTGTGTGTGTGTGTGTGTGTGTGTGTTGTCGAGTGGGGGTAGATTACAGTGAAATCAGCTTAGAAGCCTCATTCTCAAGCGCCCATGGCCTTCATAAAACCCCTAATAAAACTGTTGATGGTTTTGCGACATGATTATTTCAATTTAGGGGACATCTATAAAAAGCAGAGAAACCATAAAAGACAGAGCATATTTATACTTTGCGGGAACATGAGAGAGAGAGAGAAAGACATTGAGCGAGGGAGTGAGAGAAAAAAAATATCCACACACTACTTTATAGCTTTTCATCTATTGGGGAGGTATCCTTGGGACCAAATCTGAACATCTGAACATCTGAAGTCTGCCTCCTTCGAGGGATGGGACACAAGGCTGTAGTCTGACTAGTCCAGCATTGCACTCCTAATCCAGCCGAAAGCAACTAGTTAAGAAGGAAACCAGGTGTAAATGACTCTAGAGAGAGTGGACCAGACCCACGGCTGACTGGGTCCCAAACACAGCACTGTTCTTGTATTTCAACAGCCCTAACGCAACTAAATCCAGGTCAGCTGGTAATAGTATTACCTCAGGAATGTAGTATGAAGGTAAGATTTTTGAATCAGAACACTATTAGCTGGGAGAGTTGTAGGAAGCAGACTTTGTCTCAGTACTTTATGGGGAGTTTTTTTGAGGGGGGTGGGGGGTGTATGCTTTTCGGCGTGGAAAACCAGAGAAGGATAAGCACATAAATCCCGTTTTTACAGCGTACAGCACAGCGCAGCCTTTCCTCTGATTCTTTCCAAGCGCTTTGGTGGATAACCTCAGGAAACCCATCACAGCCACTTTCAAACAACAATATTTTAAGAAGCAGCAGAATGGACCTGGCCAGTGTTTTTCTTTCCTCTTAACGTCAGAGCAAACAGCACTTCAGAGCGCGGTATTTCTCGCCAAAACTGTTGGGGTCGAACAGACGCAGAAATCATTAGCAGGGCGCAGAAAAGCCATAAAACATCCTGTAATTTGAGAGGGCTTGGTTCATTGGCTTAGCAGGTGAGTTATTTATGGAGGTGATCAGTTATTTCGATGGGGCTTTAAAGAGAAACACATGTTCCTGTAGCGTCAATGGGACAAAGTGCCAGAGAAGAGGGAGACCGGTGGTCAGCAGCTCTCTCCTGTCACTCAACCCCCGCTGGCTCTCTCTCTCTCTCTCTCTCTCTCTCTTTCTTTCTCTCTCTCTCTCTCTCTCCCTTCCCTTGACCTTCCGTCATCTTCACCTTTCACCCCCGTCTTTCGCATAAACGGGCCATGACATAGTGTTCCACCAACAGTATATATCGCTTCTTTGAAGCAGGGTTCAGATTTGGATCTTGTCCTTTGGGATTGTAGGTTTTGTTCCCCTAGAAAAAAAGTCTGTTAGTTGTCTACTGGGCCTTCATTATAAGGGGATGCTGGGGAAAAAACAGTGGGAAGCTTTTGGAAGAGAAATAGAAAAATGCACTATTTTTTACATTATGTCTAAATATATTGAGCATAACCAACAACATCCCCCTCATAAGATATACAGTTTCAATCAGAAGAGTCTCTCAAGAATTTAAAGTATGATCCAGTATTATCCAATTGGCCTTGATTGACACAATATAACTAGTCTTTACTTACAACTCAGAGAATCATCGATTCCAATTTGAATTGTCTTTTGCCTTTTGGAACTAATTAAAAGTACTGAGTGACTTCTTGATTAAACTGACGTCAATGTTAAACTTAAATGTAAAAAGTCCTCTTGACTGAATTGAAAAGTGTTTTGAAAGCCAGCAGGGCTGAGAGACATTTTTGGAGAATGTTATTCTGCAAGTGGGAGAAAATGAATGGTTGCGGTGGGGGGGACAGGAGTGATGAAGAGTGCTTTTTCTTTCCCCCTGACGCTACACCTGTGATAGCCTCCGGAGAGACAGAAGGGAGTCGGCACGGAGTGGAGGAAAATCACCGGCCGGCCTGTCAAAGCCGAGAGGGGAGTAAACAGTGCGCTCACATCCCTCATTATCCTTCACTCCCACTAGTCTGTCTAATCAACTGTCAGTGGCTGTGGCAAAAATGGGAAATAAACCGCTAACCTCCCTCAGCGCCTGGGCCAGAACATTCCCCCTCAAAAAAACTGGACTTGGGTCAAATTCACTCGCACCAGACACTGGATATCCAGCATTTCATTTGTAGAAGACTTGCATCAAGCTGCACTTTTTTGTGATACCATTTCTGACCTAGAAAATGTGGCAGCACTGTGGAAAAGTACATCTACGTTAAGCCTTCAACCAGAGGCACTGTCTAACAGTAAGACTGTGACAACTAACATGCCAAACCATGTCGGATCATACTTGTAAATCTATTACTGTGCGCTTTTACACTAGAGGTTATATAATAATTCCAAGCCATAACAAATGATGAGGTGAAAAGACACTTAAACTTCATGTTGAACTTGACCAACTGTGGGACATTGCTGAACAGGGACCCTGGTTATGTATGGCTTATGTAAAACACACATGTGACCTCTATGGAGTGCTTACACAGTATTCTTCCATCTTAGTCATAAAAGGGGGCCAAGCGTTCTTTACTAAAAATATGCACCCTAACCTAGCACGGACATATCTGCAAGATGCACAACAAATGCAAACCTGCAAATCACCAAAAACAAGGACGATGAGTACAAATGGAGCGACCCACATAAATCCCTCCTCATCTTCTCGGCCTCCTGAATGGCCTCTCGCTGCCCCTGGGTTGGATCTGCTGCAGCTGCCGTGACTTCTGTCAGGACTTAGGACTTAGGACTTCATAGAGCCCCTCGTCTGTTTGGGAGCAGGACCCTCCACCGGGGGATCAGCCACTGGGCTGACACCAGCGGGGGCATGCATGCCAATGCGGTTGCCATGGAGACGGGATTGCGGACTCCACGGGTTTGAAGAGGAGCAGTTCAGGTCATGACGGCGTTCTCTATCTCGCTAATTACTTTCAGATTCCCTTTTTAATGCGATGCCAACCTTTGTGGCAAAATGTTTAATTCCAGTGGTTGGATGACACTCTAAAACACTCCTCACCCAACCTTTTCCACACTACTTTAATTAAACTCACCTTCATGAGGCTTTCACCTCCAATTGCCCAGCTGAGGATTTTAAAGGGGAATTTGAACCCTTTTTTCCAAATTGGCAGCTATTTTTTTCGTTCCATTACCACGCGGCATGGCCCCAGAGGTTTCCCCTTCTATCGAGCCTGTGTGGGTGGAATTAATTGGTCATGTATCTGCAACTGTGGGGTAAAAGCAGCAGTCCTTGTAAACTGCACAGAAGCGGCGGAGGAGCTTCTGCTCCTATTGGAAAGAGGGGTCTGTGCACACAGCTAGGCTGAGGGGGGAAAAAGAAAATTGGCAATATTCTGATCCTGGCTCAGGCCAGTGCTTCATTAAAAGGGAGCCAGGCAACAGTAATCATTGCAGAACCGCTTCGAGGAATGGTACACACTCGTTGGGTTTGTCAACGATGTACTCTATTCGTTTCAGACCAGTGCAAAACTGTGTATCCTCCTGTGTATCCTTCACTTCTCTTAACATCTCTTTTCTTTCTCTATCCTCTTTCTTTCTTTCTATCCTCTCCTGCTCTCTCTCTCTCTCTCTCTCTCTCTCTCTCTCTCTCTCTCTTCCCCGCTTCCACTGGCTCTTGAGTGCACTCCACCATTGTCTCAGTCAGGGTCTGATGGTTAATATTGTCTTTGTTAGTTCAGAGTCACACTACTGTGAGGTTGAGGTTTACCAGTTTTTTACAATCGGATACACACTAAAATCAAAAGTGTAACACAATTATCAAAACCTTCACTCAAGGAGCAAAACAACGGCTCAGATCTGCACAACTATAAGCACATTTAAACATCACACTTTTTGCGAAACCATACACACAAGTGATTTGCAAAGCACTAAACACACTTTTATGCTTTAGACACAGACATATATCAAGAGGTCACTTCCTTGCAAGTCCAAAACACTCTGTCAAGTTACCACACCTATGAGCCGGTCAAATAAACACAGCCATCAAGTGCCCAAACACATTGCTTAATTGTAGACACAACAAACAGGTTTAAGCACTATAGAAATGCAGCAGATGAGTAACTGTAATCTGTCTTCAACCAAAATGGAAGGAGTCAAAAGAAGAAGAGTGAGGGTGAGAGGGGGAATCCACAGAGGAGGAGAAGGAGGAAGAGGTAGAGGCCGAGGCCATGCCATGAGGCTGAGGTCAAGGTGGAAGTAGAGGAAGAGGAAGACCTGTAGCAGGAGGAAAATCTGCTCAAAGAAGAAGAAGACCAAATGTATCAAATACTGTAAACTTGAAAGGAGGACAGGCCCATATTCACGCAAGAACAAGATAGAGAGATCATAAACATGCTTTTGGCAAATACGTAATGCTATCAGGCTCAGAGAAATTCAAGCAAACATTATCGGTGACCATGCCATTTTCAATACAGTAATATCCATCAGGTCTCTCAGTCAACACTGGCGACACTGACAAATCTGTACATTTTAATGTAAATGGAATTGTAACCTGTACTGGAAACATCTTTTCACCTTTGTCTGATATTTGCTGAGCTTACAGTGTTATGCACACTACTGAAGTAGCATGAAAAGTGGGACATGTTTTGTTGTGATTCTCCATGTTGACATGTTGACTGATTTGGGTATATGGAGAGAATTACGTAAATAATATTTTCATCAGTATTGGTCTTGGGTAGTGTTTTTACTGTATTGTGTATTTTCACTTTCTCTGTGTACTTCACTTACACTACTCTAATCACTGAGAAGTAGTATTGCTAAAAGTGTTTTAGGTTTATAACAGAAGTGTGTAAGTGGTACAAACAGAATTCAGTATATGCAATGTGTGTGTTTCATATGGTAACAAAATATGGTTTTGTTAAATGAGTGTATAAATTTTACAAGAGTGTTTCATTTTGCAATGGATCTGATGTTTTTGCTCATTGGGTGTGTGGTTGTGCTTATTGTGTGAGACGATTGAAAAGCAAAACAAAGCAGTCAAAATTGTGTGTATCCGATCGTAAAAAACTGTAATCACTATGAGTGTTTTTAACTTGGAGTCAGTCTGTCAACACTATTTTAGTATTTATCGTATTACACGGAGGCAATGGAGAACATGGAAGGGAGAGAATTAGTCCACCTCTGTGTTCTTTACATCAGAGTAAATCACCAGGGGTGGAGAAGAGAGCGAACCAAACATGATGATTCATTAAAAAATTAATCACTGGGATTTATCCTCACAAGCCTTAAGCAGCGCACACGGCACCCACACCCACCTAAAAGAAGCGGCGACATTAAGCACACTGAGATGCAAAGCTGTGGAGTCTTTGAGCTCAGAGAGCAGGGGCTTCTAGGGCTCCTAGGTTTGTTTTGGCGTTTCGTCACACGGAGACGCAGGTTCTGATGGTTCACTTTATTAATAAAAGTCAGGATCAGCAACGAAATTAGGAAGGATTACGGAACGTGTACAACACACATTTGTGCCTCATTTTGGGGAAGAAGGGAGCCTGGGGTGCACTGTTTCAGGGAGAGCAAAATCAGCAGGGAGAAGCCGCTGTTGACTTAGTGTGTGATGCCGCCCCCCCCCCCCCCCCCCCCCCCCTTCCTCTCTCATCTTAACTATCTGGATATCTTAAAAAAAGAGAGACTGTGCCGGGTGCAGGCTGCTTTTTGTAAAAAAAAACCGGTGTCAACAAATAAACAACACTAATCCACACAGCCATGTTAATGCATTTCGCAAAGTCAGCTGCACATTCCGAAGCGTCTCGGTCAAAACTTTTACTCTCCTCAGAAGCTTGATGAAACTAGCGTCTGTACCGAAACTCCCCTAGTGCAGCTTAGCGGAGAAGAACGAAATGTTTTACTGTTTTTGTTTGATTGTTTCCTAAGGCCTCCTATATACACACATCTGACTGCAATTACTCTAAGTGGGTGTCTTTGGCTGCTTGTCACGCTAAATTATAAAATGCCCGGGTAATAAATGTGTGTGTCAAGAGGCAGAGGCATACAATGCTTGGCAGCCCATTTTCCTTTTCGCCTGTGCTGGGTTAAATGAAAAACAAATGCTGACAAATATTGTGTTATGTTAAAAGGGAACGGTGTGGAAAATGTAAGTCTGGTCTCGGTCTTGTGATAATGTATTGGAGAGGGGAGTTCTATTACATTCGAACCCTCTTAAACCAATGAATAAAGTTTTCCAGCGGGGAGTTGTAACTGGCGACTTGGGGAAAATGTGTTTGTTGCATCTGCCTGGCAAGGTTGCAGAGGGGCATTTTAATTAAAACCAGAACAAACCGCATGGGCGAGAACATTTCCACCACAGCCAGCTCGGGAGCGGCTGGCTTTACACACTCCCGGCAGGCTTGGCGCAGAAGCTCTACCACGGCACGGGTGACATCATTCCTTCTGGTCTCGCCTCAGAGCTCGCCGCAAGGAGAAAGCCGGTCACACCCAGCCACTCCACCAAATGGTAAACATACAAGAAGCGACACACAAACAGTAGACACCAGAGTCCCGCACCATGCCGGCCACCAAGCTGACCACCAGGCTGGCCAGGTTTCACCCCTGTCCGTCTGTCTGTCTGCTTTCAGCATGTGCAATACTCTCTGTAATCACCCGACGGCTGGCTTCTTGATTGTTGTGCACTTACTGCTGCAACAATGGTGACAGAACAAATGGCTCTCCATTTCAGGAGCCATTGAGTTCCACTTGGTCCCTGTGTGTGTGTGTGTGTGTTTTTTTTTTGCCTCGCCACATGGCTGATCTTTTGAACGGAGAGGGCTTGATGTAATGGCCATATAAATCACTGGTCAGTGAATGTGACCCTGTGAGCGGGTAAGAGAGAGTGTGTGTGTGTGTGTTTGTGACTGAAAGAGAGTGAAACAGAAAAGTTACAGAGAGGATGAGAAGGAGTATGTGGAGGTGTGTGTGAAAAATAGGGATGGATAGAGAGAGAAAGAGAAGAGAAAGAGAGAGAGAGAGAGAGAGAGAGAGAGAGAGCGGGAGAGAGAGACTGTCCTCTGTTTCATCACTGATCGAAAACGCAACCACCGATAACTCACATTGTAAGTGCCCTGTTCTGGCCGATCTACAAATCACTGGAACAATTCATATCCTCAATTGTGTGTGTATGGCCTAAGCCTTCCTGCCAATTTTATGGCTTTAACATTGATCATCATTTTCCAACAACAAAGTGCACATTTATTTATTGCCTCAAGTGTTACTCAGCCAATGATTAAAACGTCTGTTTACAGAAAAAAACTGTACCCCGGGAGGTGGGTCTGTCAAACTGAATTCAGTCTGAATGGGAGGAAAGGCCACGACTGGAGGGTGACAGATCATATCTGTTCAAGCCAAGTGACTGTGTGTTAAGAGTAATTAGGTTTTGTTAAGTCGTGAAACCAACAGACAACTTTATGTGTGAGTGAGTGTGCCTGCATGTATATATATATATGTGTGTGTGTGTGTGTGTGTGTGTGTGTGTGTGTGTGTGTGTGTGTGTGTGTGTGTGTGAGTGTGTGTGTGTGTGTGTTTTTTTATGTGTCTGTGTGTAAGTGTGTGAACATGCATCCGTGTCAACGTCTGTATTCATTTTAGTCAAGAAAGTACATAAATTCAGGCAACTCTTGATGACTAAGTCCTCAGTCCACACAGACTCTCTCTCACTGTCTCTCTCTCTCTCTCTCTGTAATCTCAGTCTGGTGGTGAGAACCTCTCTGCCCTGGGCAGCCGCCTGTAAAATAACCCAGAGTGACTGCTGCACTGCAGAGCCCTCGCACTGGATCCCTGCACACACTGCGGGCCAAATGAACCGAGTCCAACACCATGCTAAGTGCCCCCTCCATCCTTAAGACAACCAGCACCACCACCAGCACAAGCACAGGACAGAGACATGGAGACGGAAACAGTGGGGACGAGGGCTGATGGCATCCGTAAAGAGACAATGGCTTGGGAAATGCTTCTGGCTGTGCAAGAACCCTTTAACACCTCATTAATTAATGACAACGGCACACTTCCAAGGCTCCTCTGCTTGCTTTGAATAAAACAACATGTCATATCTGTGCAACCCTTAAAAAGGTACAGTGGCATTAATTGTTGATTATTCAAGAACAATACAGGGAAAGAAACTCAAGCTCCTGAGACAGAAGCCTTAGTGACAGCACAGATGTTAGGGTGTAAATCAATGAATGAATGAATAAATGAATGAATCCGGACGAATGGGGGTACAAGATCATTCCATGGAATCATTCCCCATAACAATCCCGCAGGGAGGGTGTGTGTGTGTATGCATGTGTGTGTGTGTGAGTTTATATGTGACAGAGTGTGTGTGTATGTTTTTGTGAGTGAGTGTGTCTGTGTGTGTGTGTGTGTGTGTGTGTGTGTGTGTGTGTGTGTGTGTTTGAGCGTGTGTGTGTGGCGTGCGCACACACGTTTCCTCTCTGCCAGGGCCCACACACGTCTGTCAGAGTCAATTTGCAACTGGTGTCACAACCACAGTCTCACCTCCGCACCCCCCACCCCACCCACCTACCTCAAAGCCCAGCCAAAGTCAGCAATCCACCTGACTTGCATAGGGCCCACAGGAAGGGGATGTCTAATACTGGCAGAGGGGCAGGGGATTTAGTGCAATTTACAACCCCGGAGAGAAGCGTGCGTGCCAGACATTCTCCTGTCCAGACTACTGAAATGTGGTTTGCGTAAATGCTTCATTACATTAAGCTCAAACTGTCTGATCTGGTTTTGCAATACGTTCCCCAGGCTGTCTCTCCTTTGGCAGCCTAAAACACCAGTCCCCATTGAAACACCATTCCCTAAATGACTTGCTCCCAGATTGACTGATCCCCTAAACAACTGGCTCTCTTAATAACTGGTCCCTTAAACAACCAGTCCTGCAAAAAAAAACTGGCACCCCTTAACGACAGCTCTCCTAAACAACTGGTCTCATAAATTACATGTCCCTTAAACGTCCTGTCCCCCAAAATAACCGGTCCCCCAAAGCGACCACTCCATTGACTGTGGACACGCAAGAACGCCTCTCCATTCCACACATAAAAGCTGAACATTTCATGAGCCTGGTGTGCTATGACACAAATCTAGGGAGGTACTGCGACAGCTCAAGTGTTCCTGCTCTCTCGCCTGTCGTCTCTCGTCTCTGCAGCTCTGGCTCTAGCTCTGCTCCTCTCTTCTCCACGGCCTTATGAGCAGCACTCTGCGCCCTGTGCGCGACCCCTTTCTGTGCTCAACACATGGGCTGCTTGCGATTTCACACCTCTCTGAGGAAAGAGGGGTGTAAAAGGATAGAGAGAGAGAGCGAGAGAGAGAGAAAAAGAGAAAGAGAGGAAGAGAGAGAGAGAAAGACAGCTAGAGATAGAGAGAGAGCGAAAGAGAAGGAGAATCTCTCACACCCACCCCTCCTCCAACTAAAAAAGACGTGCAGGCGCACTTCACCACTGGTTGTGATTTATTTTTGTGATGTCTCTTTTTCACAGGTGCAGCAGATGGAGGGATGCTTCCATAGGAGAGTCAACAGGGGGCCATAAGAGCTTGGATAGCTGTGCAGGAGAGTCTCATGCCAAACCAAATCCAATAACATCATTACTTTCATGTAAGCCAATGGATGACCACTGAATGATGAAAAAAAAAACATTAAAAAACACCGTTCATAGGTTCTGGAACAGTTATTTCTCCCCCTATGAATGTGAACACTCACTTGGCAGTGAGTGAAAAGACCGTAAATACAAAGGAATGGGAGGATGAGAGAAATAAATGTTTCAGAGAGTGATATGTGCAACTATAAAAAGAGGTAAACAAACCCATGCACAGCATACTGAATGTACAATGACCATTTTGCTCCCTCGTGTAGTTAAATGCAATTTACTCTATGTTGTAATGAGGAAGCTCATAGTATATACTCTCCATACGAGGCACTGCAAGCTGAAGTACAGTACAGTAAATCCCACTCTCTGACTTAATGTGATGTGTTAACAGCTACTGTGTGACCTCTGTGTGACCTCTGTGTCTGTGGCGCTGCACAGCTGATCTGTTCTGGCGGTGTTCAAACTCACATGCAATGCGGGTGTGGGCTTTGCGGCTCTTGGTGGTGCCGGCTGAGCTCCAGGCCACGCACTGGCACCAGAAATCCTCTGGCCCGAACAGCTCCTCCACCTGCTGCCGTGAGATCTCGATACTGGCCTCGCGCACCACAAGACCTGGGAAGGGGAGAGGGGAGAACATTTTAGCTAATGGCTGTAAATTGGAAATAGTGTGAAGCTCACATTACACATTCTGTAAGGGTTATACTACAACACATGGGGCCAGCAATCTGTCTATATTTTCTGTCTATCTATATGTACCTGATATATTTTTTATGTTTTTTTTTTAAGTTGATCTGGACAAATGATTACTATATAACTATATGTTTATCTGACCCATTCAAACACATTATAAAACCTTTACAGTACATAAAAAAGATCTGCCTGAAGAGAATGAGGAGAAATATAGGCAGAAGGTGTACACCCACACTGCAGACATATTTTCTTGAACCATTTCACCCATGTCACCATGTTTTTAAACCAGCCCATCTTAATGTTAGTATTTGTTTTGATACAATGTGGCACAAATATAACTGTGTACTCTGCCAGCCAGAGAAGTTGACATTGTGTTGACATGTTATTTTTACATTGCTGCAAGCTGCCTTTATTTCTCTTCTGCCTGCAGTTAGAGCTGGAAGTAGCTGTCTGTGAATGGATATCACAACATCCAATGTTTCAACCATGAAGACTGAAAGGTGCTCACCGAATGAAATTAAGCAGCTATAAATAAATAAACCAACAGAACATACTATTCTTGAGAAGAGGAGGAGACAGAAACCAGCAGCTGCCTGCCACAGCAGTCAGGTCAGGGTGTGAGCATTGAGTGAAAGACAATCTCTCCCTCCATTCCAGTCAGCTTGCTCTGTTTTTTTTTTTTTTTTGTGGATGTTGTTAAGGGGTTCACGGTAAGGCACTGTTGTTGTGTGTTGTTCAGGTTGTTTTCAAACATGAGTTGGGAAGAAGAGGTAATAGGAATGGCGGTGGTGGTGGGGGCGAATCACTTGGCTGTTTATTTCAGGTTCAGGAGATTTACACAGGGCCCTTTATAGAAATCAGGCCCTGGCCTCCATTGAAGAGTGTGGGTGCGCCACAACTTAGCTTAGAGCTCATGCAAAATTGAAACGCCCGCCTTCAATCCGGATCCAAGAAGAGAGAGTGAGAGAGTGAGTGAGCGAGCGAGTGAGCGTGGTACAGCTGCTGCCACATGGAAGTCAAAAGCTCTGCAGTGCTGCAACTTCACTCACGACTTCTTTTCTTTAAAAAACTAGAGACAGAGGAAAGACAGAGACTAAAAGGAGGACAGCCCAGAGAGTCAGAGAGATTGCGAAAAGAAGAGAGAGTCCCTTAAGAAGTCACTTGAGAACTGAGATGAACTTACACAGAAAATCAATGACGATGGGAACAAAAAAAAGTACTGTCTCAACAGGGGCACAAGATTGCCAGCACACGTTTACTTGGTAATCGTACCTTGACAACTGTGAGTTGCCACTAACACAATTTCATTGTGGTTCCAGAACTTTTTTAGAGGACAAATATCCTTTTGAAAACTTTTTTTTTTAAACTTCAAATGATTTTTTCTGTAAGATAAATAAACTGGGATATAAACGTACTGTAAGGCTTATATAAAATCTGCCAACACCAAAAAGCTGTGACCCATTCAACTAAAGTCGTTGGAAGAAAACAAGCCGTAAATAATACACTCCAAATAGACAGATGCAGCAGCAAGAAATTGAGAAATGGAAAGAACATTTTTTCCGCTTGTAGGGGCAAATCAATAACTTGATAGTATGACCAAAGACGTTAAAAAACACAAAAGTTACAAATACACTCAAGCCTTTATAGCTTTTTCTCCGAAACAGCCTGCATTAAGACTTTTGCCGGAACATTCCAAGCAGGGGGGGTTGGGTATGAATAATAAGAATTAAATATGCATATTCCTTTTTTTACTTTGAAACATAAAGCTTCTCTTTAGCCACACAGCAAATCCATCCATGGGTTTGAAAGTTCTACTCGGCTTCTGTTGGTGTGTTTGAACAAGCCGGGAACAGAGGAGATGAGAGAGTGGATGCAGAGAGGAAGAAGATGGCGTCTGTTTTTGAAAACAATCCTAGAAGCTGGGAAGCCTCTCCAGGTTTGTTCTTGTGAGGAGCACTTGCTCAGAAAAAAAACAGTAGGGAGAGAGAGAGAGAGAGAGACGGAGTGCATGGAAGGAAAGAGGAGAGAGATGAATCACGGTAGATTTCAGAAGAACCCCTTGAGCAGTCAGCTGTTCTTGGAACAGTGAGACTTTCTTGGCCCTCACCTCACCTCAACAAGAAGAAAATGAACCAGAGGAGAGGGGAGTTTGCTCACTCATGCCATGCCAAAAGTAACATGTAGTAAAGCAGCCAAGATGTCAAGATGGGGAGCAACATGGAGGGACTGGCCCAGAGAGAGAGAGAAAGAAAGAGTGAGATGGGGACATAATAGAAAGGAGAGACAGAGAGAGAGAGATAGAGAGAGAGAGAGAGAGAGAGAGAGAGAGAGAGAGAGAGAGAGCATGCTCCACGCTCCATAGGTTCCACGGTACCTGCAACACAAAATGTGATTGATCATCACCGTGCCTCCTGGTTCCCAAGCTCCACTGGTTCCTCCATTTGTTTTTGTTTTTTTTCTGCGTGTGTGTTTGGAGGGGGCGCAGCCCAATGAGAGTAGCCATAGCTGTGTGTGAGTTGTGTAGGAGAGAGAGAAAGAGAGAGGGAGAGATAGAGAAGGAGAGAGGGAGAGAAAGAGAGAGAGGGTGAAAGAGAGCCGGCAGAGATCGGCACCTCGACACGGTTCCTCACACCCTGACTCACACTCCAGCAGGAGCACCAGCAGCAAATCAAACGACGCTGCTCACTGACACAGAACGGAATTGACCTCATTTAGGAACCATCATGACCATAAATAATTGAGGCTTGTGATTCACACAACAATGTCAGTTTGTACCATGGCGACAGAGGGAGCGAGAGGGAGTATGAACGAGAGAGAAGGAGGAAGGTAGGGAGAGCGAGAAGAGAAAATCAATCTGAGTGGGACCGTAACGAGAAACACAGAGCAAACAAATCACCACAACCATCAGAAACTTGTCACTGTCCTCTGAGGTCCTACACAAGTGCATATGTGCATGCACATTTCTTTTTGATTAATATGGTAATAAAATAGACCTCGCTGACATAACATTACAGCATGTCCTGCTCATGGAAGCTGCAACCCTTGCGTAACATGCCTCTGGCAGCTTTTCGTTACGATGCTTCCTCAAGGGACATATGGTAAATTATAGTTCAGCATATGCACTACAGACATCTAGCAATGATAAACTATTCAAACTGAGCTCACAGAGGGTGATTAACATTGCATGGACTACAGCATCCTCTTAGTAGGTGACTGCATAGGCCTCAGAGCATATCTAAAGTCTTCACAGTGGGTGCCACAACTTGGTACAGAAGTTGGAATCAAAAGGGCGCCTCGCCTCCATTGATGACTACAGGCAGAGACAGCCGAGTAATGAGTGATTTGCTTTAGTGGATCTGCCGCGCCAAAATCTCTCAAATCTCTCTCAACTGTGGCCACGGCAGAACATGATTGCAACAGTGTGGAACAGGTGCACGGGGAAAGGGTTGGATGTGCGCAGGGGTCAAACACATCGACCCGTCTGACCTTCCCTCTGTTGCGGAACAAAATGTAAGAGGGAAAGATGTGAAACAGAGATCAAAGCTTTCCGCTCCGCTGGCCTGACTCTACTCTACCCGCAGAGCCTTCAGGGAGCACCACGCTAGCCCAGACACCGAACACAACAACACTACCTGACCTCAAGTAAGAGAAGGACACGTACAAAAAAACTACTCTCTACAGTTCGGCAAAAAAGATTGACCATATGTGTGTATGCGAGTGAGGGGGTTCCTGTTTGATATCGCGCAGTCTATCGATATCATGTCAGCATGTTTCGTGCCTACACAAAAAAAAGCAGGTGCTCCTGTTGTAATGTTTTGATACTGTTCAGTGAACACCCCATGCTGGCTGAAGCAGTGATGACTGGATATCTGTCATGAGGGAGTGATGGATGCCCCCTTCTCCTGCGACGGCAGACTCGCGCTTCGCCCCGGCTGAAACCCGAGTAATCCGTCTGAGATTCCACCGGGACCCCCTCGGCTGAGGCCCACGATTGGTTACAGAGGAAATCCATTTAGAGCCGGGGTGAGCTAATGAGCCAGGCTTGGCATGCCCTGCTGTAAGCAAAGTCTTTCTTTTTTTATTTCTTTTTTTCTCCCTTCTCTCTCTTGCTCTGTTTCTCTCTTTCCATCCTCCTGAACAAACTCCAGAGCTAATGATTTTTCAGCTGGAGCCATGCAGCGGCTGCAGATAACACACTCCTCCTGTCTTCTTCCTCAGCCCTATAACCCTCCCACCTCCTGCTGCTGCTGGGCCACTCCACTACTAATCTACTTCTGTCCCTCTCAGAGAGAGAGGGGGGGGGGGGGGAGAAACAGGGAGAGGAGACAAGAGTAAGAGAGAAGGAGGAAGAAAGGAAGGAAGTGAGAGAGAGAGAGAGAGAGAGAGAGAGAGTGAGAGAGGGACAGAGAATCAGAATCAGATCAGCTTTCCATCCTCTCAAATAGCTATTGACCGCCAGAGCCAGCCCCTTATCTGCGGGTTTTCTTTTCTTTCAGTCAGGCTCGGCTGTGGCAAGGGAGGGCAGAAGAGGAGAAGAGCGGAGAGGAGGGGGCAGGGGGATGGATGAATTAGAGAGGAGGTGAGCGGAGCGAGCTGGGAGCTGCCATCAGACAGGAGCGTTTGTTTTGCTGCTGGCTCTGCTTGAGCATGGCAGCGCCCTTATAAGTCAGCGTTGGGTTTCATCCCCATGCTTTATAGAAAAACGCACAAAACTCGCCTGATACTGAGACCGGGGGCTGAACGTCAACACATCCTTCCGTTATGGTCAAGGTGACACACAATTTCCCCTGGGACTGACAAGTATTTACTACTATAGTACTGAGTCAAGTCAAGATCAAGGGCTTTGTTGTGTTGTAGCTACGTTTGAATTATTTATCATTTGTTTAATTATTCTGAATTACTCTGCAGAGTATGCTGTGAGTAAGATGATGACATGGCTAAATGCAGAGTTGCAGAGGTTACATTTCTTTGTTGAACTAACAAACTGATGTTTACTTTACTTTTGGTGTTCCAATGAAAAAAGAACCAAGATGAACTGAACTCATGATATAGGTTCCATTAACAAGAACTCATGGTATAGATCTGTTTAAATAGAACACATGGTATAGATCCCTTTAAATAGATATACCGATACAGTTGGTGATCTGTTGTTGTTGTTGTTGTTGTTATTGGCACCATAGTCTGTTAAGTAGCCAAAAACTTCAAAGAAACAGCCAAGAAGTTTCTAAGACCCGACCTTTCAAGATGTACATATGACAACATCAGCATGAAATGACAGACCTCTTTGGCATTCATGAGAACGGGGAATAACGTGTGCACCAACTGTGCAATGAGCACATGCCAGGCAGAAATAAATAGTGCCCATTTTTCTGAAATAAGCGGGAGGGAGCACTGACGGCGGCAAAGCTGTTTTGAAAACCCTGAGGGTCCCCATGTCATTATAGACTACAAGCCTGCCTTGATTGACCACATTCAGCTGCCAAAGTGGGAAATTGAGTTAGCCCCCTAGCCCCCAGGTAGCAATAATACTGCATCACTTACCCCACCCCCCACACACTCATTTTAGATTTCTATTGGCCTGGGACATGACAGGACTTATCAGACGTCTGGATATTACTACCCCTGCAGATGTCTGCGGTGTCTGGGGATCTGTGTGGCCACATTAACCTCCAATGACATCCTTCCTTGTCCTCCCACAATGCAAAAAGCATTCCGGCAAGACCCCTGTGTAAGCATGTGCACAGACCAGACCACGGCCTGAAACATCGCCGGTCCAGCCCCTGAAAGCAATAAACACTTAGACAACGGCTTTATTGACCATGAAGTGAAGAGATCCCACTTGTGGAGATGGGAAAGCAGACAGAGAATGTGAGCGAGTGAGAGACATAGAGAGATAGAGAGAGAGAGAAAAAGAAAAGTGGAGCAAAGATGCTCTGCGAAATTAAGTCTGACATTTCGCACATTCCACTTCCACCTTTCCACAGTCAAAACAGTGGCTGATGAATGAAACAGCTGTGGAGATGTCACCTTCCCATGGAGAGGATCACACCTCCACCCCCCAGCCCTCACGCAAACATGTCTCCCGGAAGCCATTTGTTCTGCACAAACAGACAGTCGCTACCTTTTGCATGAGGGAAGGAGACAGAAGCTCCGACTGATGCCTCTGTATCATGACGGCAGCGGTATAAACACAACACAATTAGTGCTATTCCCCTCCCTGGGATTCCCGAACGCTTGTTTGTAGTGGAGACGGAGTCTGGAAGTGGCAGGGAAAGGGGGGCTCGGCTCACTTGGTGGAGAGAGTGTGGCAGAAATGAAGAGACAACCAGGAGGAGAAGACTGCAGAGATGCCCTTTATGTCATACAGTAAATAGGGATTATTGACTTTTGACTATTTTCACACATTTTGCCATGAGGTCAAAAGTTAAGAATCAAATCTGTTCTAACCGTTTGAGTAAGTTTGAAAATGCTTTACACAATTTCCTATTGAAACGCGATCTTAAGAGAGCAATTACATTTTGTACACACAATATTTACACACCAATGAAGTAATTCCAGTTATTTGTACCGCATTGCATTTGCAAATCAATTCGCCAAGTTCATTGTGAAGTTTAAAGGAACAGTATTGAGTAAGAACGCTATAACTGTCAACCGCAAAATGACTATACAATGCAATCCCATGGGGCAGGCATATGCGTCGTGGGCATCCTAGCCATCTTCTTCAGTTTCTTTACAGTGATTGAGGTAAACAGACACAGGTCTATCTCTGTAGGAATCCATTCTGTGTAGGCAGACACTTATAATTACATTATGAGCCTGTCCGTGGTTGAAAGAAGTGATTTATTTTCACACAGATGCATGCCCCAGAGGATTACATTGTATAGCCTTTTTTTCCGAAGTTTCCCTTTAAAGATTCCCTGTCACATTGTGACACAGTTGCAAATTACTATCGTTACATTACATTTGGGCAAAGGGCCACAGTGATTTTACGAATCTAAATCCCAACAGAATGCAGGGATATGCTATCTTGGCAATGAGAATTATGGAACTAACAACTGGCCATAGCAACCATGCATTTAGAACTAGCAATGGCAGTTTGTCCTGTAAGTTAAGAAAAGACTCAATATGTGGCGGAAAGAATAGTTCTACAAAAAAGGCAGTTTTAGCAATCCAAACGTGGAAAATATATCCACAAATGAATGAAACGCAAGTGTGGCAACCATGGTATAAGCGGGATAATGGACTTCACGGTGTTTGGGTAGCAGAACTTAACGCACTTCAAGGTTTAACGGCCACTTTACTTTGCGTCATGCCCGCATTACCACCTTCAATGTGCATTAATTTCTGCTGCCCAAACGGCGTGAAGTTAATGCCGATAATTTCAATAATATGCTAAATTGCAGCTTGCATAGTATGGGTTATGCCTGTTCCATTTTCTTAAGTTTGTTTTCAGTCACTACATTTTCTCTAATCCTTATTCCGGTGTGAACAAATTATTCAGCCCATATAAGCTTTGTGGATCTAAGTATATACACCGTTCACAAGAAAATAAAAAAGATGGTGAAATCAAACAAACCTTACATGCACAGATGAACATATGTGACTTTACTCTTAAAAAGGAACCTTAAAAGGAAGGATTATCTCTTTGGAATTCGCACCCGTTCTTTCATCCAGTCCCACTTAAAATGGGGGCTGTAAAAATCCTGTGCCTGTAAATGTGAATGCAAAACGGCAAACAGCAAAAAGCGAACTGCCACTGTGGCTTATTCCACGCTCCACTGCCGATTGTGCATTTTGCTGATCCCAGTCATCGGTGGGGAGCATTGGAATTGTGTGGGTGCCCCATTTATATTGTTTGTTTGTTAGTTTATTTGTTTTGTAAGTTTGTACATTTGTTTGCATCCACTGACCTGATGTCTCGTCCACCCGCTCCTCCACAGTGTGGTCCTTCTGGTGGACCCACTCGCTGTTGCACTTGAAGTAGATCTGCGTGGCAGGGGTGGCCTTGCAGTAGAGGTTCACCGGCTTGTTCTTGACGATGTATGCCTCCTCTGGCTCCATGAGGAAGTGGGGCAGGGGTTCTGGCGGGTCCGAGGGGAAGGTCTCTGGTAGTTCGCCCAGCCCCAGGAAGTCATCGTCCACTAAGGAAGACAAACACACACAGAGCATTGTTTTATGCTGGCTTGTATTTGTGTTTTCATTCTAATTCAACCCCAATAGAGAGTGAAGTACAAAGTCATAAAAAATGTCAGTCTTACAACCATAGCAGAGTTCTTTTGATAGCATTATTAACTGTTCAATTTTCACAGTTCAACGAGGACTGCAATATGCAAGGAGAATTATATTAAACCTATCTTTGCCCACTGAGTAGCTCCTATGCATCCTTAGTGGCTATTTGACCAGATAAAGTCACACTGCCACTGTTTGACCATTGCTGGCCGACTGGAGATTTCTGCTTGAACATGGGCTGAAATAAGTGATGCATCTGCTGTTGGACCCAACCTCATGTTAACTAACACATGTACGCTACAGGATGAATGGGAAATGATCAGTGTTGAGGATGAATATATCATCATCTGCACAACAGTGCTGAAAGCTTTGCCCGCGAAGACACACAAATAACTGTAACCACTAAGTCTTTGCTCAGCGGTCAGATCCATCCAGCTCCCCCTAGAAGTCACTTTATTCATTATGACAGTTGACATGTTCGCCAGCTGTGGAGCCAGAGACAATCGATGGCCAAGAAAATGAATATACATAATTATCAGACAAAAAAAAAACGTCGCCCCAAGTCAGCACAGCGTCACTTTGCGGTTACAGTCAGCAGTGGAGAACCACAAGTGCATCCCAACTCTAACAGAAGCCATAAATAGGTGGCAGAATCGATGCCTCGCCGACAGAACCATAAATAGGTGGCAGAATCTGTGCCTCGATACCCACACTTGATTTCCACCACTTTGATGTTTTTTTCTTGCTTTTTTTTTTTTTTACTCCAGCCTGTAATTTCATGCCATTCTGTCATCAAGGAGGCTTCATTAGAGGCAGTCATGCTCTCACCTGGGGTCTCACATCAAACAGACTGACTGAGAGGTGTGGAGGTGCGGTCACACACCCAAATAGGGCAAAGCAGTCGGAGCAGTCCATATCTCCATCCCACCCCCCCCCCCCCCCCCCCCCCCCCCCCACACACACACACACACACACACACATCGGGGCTGGTGGCTAATTCCTTATCACACGAGCGAGTGTTGTTTTACCTCGGGCTAGCACTCTGGAGTGTCTGTGATTAGAAAGCAGCTCGTGGTAAACAAATTCGAGTGAGAAATAAAAAACGGAATGTGACAGAATAATGTTCAGAAAGAAGATACATGTAAACTTGTGTGTGTGTGTGTGTGTGTGTGTGTGTGTGTGTGTGTGTGTGTGTGTGTGTGTGTGTGTGTGTGTGTGTGGTTATACGGGGAAGATCTATGTTAATTCCACTGTATTTAAACGTGTTACAGTTCCTTAGTCCTACAATATTATGCATATTCTGTCTTTCTCTCTCTCACTCTCTCTTTCTCTCTTTTACCTTCTCTCTCGCTCTTTTGATCTCTCTCATTCCAAATCCAGCCACCCCCCTCCTCATGCCCACGAGTCGCTGCCGGTACTGATACGTTCATTGCTCAAACTACGACACACATAAAATATTGATCGGCACGTGATACACAACCTGGAGTGGGTGACTGCTCTGCTCTGCTCTGCTTCCCCTCTTCCACGAAGGCTCTATCACTCCATCTGTAATTCATCCTCACACAAGTCCCTGCTTTGGGACTCATGCAGACTCTGACCTGGGTCCTGGATCAGTGTGTGTAGGACAGGTTTGAGGGCTATTTGAAGGTGCAGTCCATGATTCTAATGCAATACACAAACTGCTCCTTATGGTCCTCTAGTTGGTGCTCAAAAAAAGCATGTAGTGTTTATACACAGTCGGGACTCTGTCAATGGGGAAAAACAATAGTGGCTCGGACCAAGCCATAAACGATCCCAGCCAATCAACACAGTGCTTCAGGAGCACTGAGCGAAGATTGTAATCTGATTGGCTGTTGAGCTTAAATATCACCAACCGCAAAACCCGAAACTGAATCGTGGTGACGGACAGGTAAAGTCTCCCCGCCCCTTCTGCTGGTCTTCCACTGAGTCACCACTCATCCCCACAGGGAACCATGACTCCTTTGTGGGGAGACCCCCCGCTGGTCTCACTCAGACTAAACTGTGTCTTCACTGTCTGTTATGTCGTTTCACTTTCACTATAAAACACAGTGGCTCTTGTATTTCTTTATGTTTACAGGGTTTTTCTCTTGTCTGTTCGGGTGAAGGATAGCTGGTCCACTCGAGTAGGTTTCCATGACAAACAGCAGGAGGCGCTAGTGTGGGGATAGGGTTCCTGGGCCAAGGGCAGTGAAGTTCATGCAGGCTACAGCACCTCAGGCCCTTCTGCAGCTATCTCTTGGCCAAATAAACTTTTAATGCCAAGTTATAAAAAGCATTACAAATGGATTCGCGGAGAGCAAAAACTGACTGCTTCTCCTCGTCCCTTTCACTCATCTCTCATTTGCTTTGGGACAGAAATGAATCCAAATATTTTAATATAGTGAATGTTTCATTATCGAGACCAAATATTTTCATGGATTCAGGAGAAAATTCTTTGTGAGACTTTTCCTCAGAGTTTCCATGTCTCTGTATCAAGAGCCAGGCATCAAAACTGCATGGACCGGTCTGGAAAGCAGGAAAACAACACAAAATATTTAGTAGGACTGACCTGAGGACCAAAGATGAGTCAAGGGGCCCTAGCTGAATAGATGCGCAAATGTATATCTTTGCTGTTTCCGGAAAAGGATTCAATTATTGCGAGTTGCTCTATTTAAAGAATTAGATGTGAAATGTGGAATCAGTATTTTCTTTCATGGTCTTCTGTTTGGCTGGGACTCTTTTTCGCCATCTTTTTTCATTATTTGGTGAGAAAATGATGACCTTAATGTTTTTGGTTTATCGATTGAAGCGTTCGCATTCTTTTGGGGGGATTTTTCCCCCTAAAGAAAATAGGCTGCCCATCCCTACAACCCCTTTACTTATCTTTCCACTATTTAGTACATAAATGATTCCCTAATAACTTAAATAATATAATAATTACGGTTTGAGCTGTGCTGGGCAACAATTTTAGTATTTCACTATGATCATTTAAAAGTTTCAATATTTTCAGAACATGCACTGATGTCAGTTGGATTTGAAGCAAACAAATCGTTAGTGACTTGTCATAACAGCACATGTCAGAAATCCTGTTGGTATGATTGGCTCAAAAGACACAAATTCAACAGCACACCCACAAATGACAAATGAATGTGTCGTTTCCCCTTTTCCACAAAGGTTTCCTGCTACTCTAGCGTCCTATGAGTGCATACATGCAAATAACAATTATTGTCAACTCCTCCCTTTGATGTTGCCCCATTTGTGGACTACGTGCACAGCTCGTTCCCTTTTCAAATTAGGGCCCACGTTTTGAATGACTGCAATGTACAGGGTAGCAGCAGTCATGGTTTCTCTTGATCTGCTGATTCTGATTATAAAGCCTTGGGCATTACCTGTTCATCCAGTGAGTATTACACTGGCAATGTCAAGGTTTTTATCTCTTGGGAGTGCAAATGGAGATACATGCCTTCATCACGCTCCATCAGGTCATCAGGTTCCATCAGATCAGTGGCAGCATCAAAATAGAGGTTCCAGGACCTCAGCTAGGTTTTCATTATCAGACAGCCTAAAAATGTTCATTGGATTTCATGATATCTACAGTATATTTGCAATTAGTGGGCAGGCTCATTTATGTAGAATAACAAAGATTGTGTTTTAAATTAGCATTCTTAGTTAATTCATTTCCGCCCTGGTTATTGTCCAAGTGTGTGATGGTATTCCACATTTCCCATTGTATGATTCTCGAACAATAACATTACTATTTGCTAGAGGTTCTGTTTAATGATTTCCTTGTTTGAATATTTAAAAATGATTTCGATTATTTTTAATGGGAAAACCCAATGGCCAGTTTCCCTTGATTAAAGTCAACCATTTTGGGTAACTTAGTACTAAAACAAGTTGTGCCAGGGGCAGCCAGGTCTTTGAATAGCACTGCAACCCCACTGGAGAAATGATTCGACCAGCCTCGACTATGTATTAGAGTCTCTATAATAAAGTCAACGGTCTATTACATCCACAGAGTGTGACATACAACACTTTTACTCCAAGCAAGTGCCAGAGCTTGAGACGGAGCACATCAAAAGCTAAACAGCCCTTTAACAGTGAAAAGACCTCTTTCAGTTTGCTCTTTTGTCTCTCCTCTGCTTGTCTCTTGCTGTTTCTCCCTATCTATCCATCTCTCTGTCTCCCCCTCTTCCTCCGCCACGCTCCTTTTCTCTCGCTAGTCTGCGAGTGAGGTGGAGTGTGGGCACTGTCTTGGGAAAGCTCTCTTGATGTCTTATCAGGGCAGTAGCCGTAGCCGGCATGAGGTAATGCCAGTTTATCAGTTCGATCAGCAGCTGCAGACCAGAACCGTGAACCAGCCCCCCTCCCATCCCCTTAACAACCCCCCCCCAAAACCTCAGGGTGATCACTATCGCAATCACAACAAACTTAATAGGACCGCCGAAGTGGGGGCATTCACATACCCACACTCTCACACACAAACAATTAAACGACCCCTACTGAGGAATGTGGAAGAAAAGCGTGTAAACAACCAACAATACTACCATTCAGTCTACTGGCAACAAAGTCATAAAAGACAGTTAGCAAGTCAGCTGAAAATATGAGGGAAAAAACCTACTGGTGCACAGAACTACACAGAACACAAAAGACTTGACTGAGAATGGGAATTATGGGAATTATCATGCATAATTTGTAATAGCGCTATGCTTGTTTTTCGCTAGTTTTCTTTTAAATTTCGCTCCCGTTCAAGGATGCCACACATCAAGGTCACAGAGACAGACAGGCAGCCAATGTGGGAGTGGAAGCTGTTTGAGGTGGTGGCGATGAGCTTTAAAGCCATGCCATAAACACCACACAGCAGCACCCCTCAGTGCCAGCGGGTGGGACTGTGCTGTGCTCAGGGTCTGTGATGTGCCTTGGCATACGTTGGGGCTCACGTACACTCACCCCCACCCCCAACCCCACACACACACTCCTGCCCCAGCCCCCAACCCCACACACACCCTGCTGCACACAGACATCAGTGTGGAGCTGCTGTGTGTTTGATTCTCACCTTCACAGAGGAGAAAAAACACTCAATCTGTTCTGCCTCTCCCGGTGTAACTCTCCCCCCCCCCCCCCCCCCCCCCTCAAAAAAGGATCTGTTCTCGTGTCATGTGTGGGAGTGTGCCAGTATTTATACACCGTTAAAAGAACATGTTTTTTTATTCTCTACAAAACCATGCGCAACAGAGGTAAAGGAATAAAGATAGAGCGAGTGAGAGAGAGAAAAAAGGGTTTTCTCAGGTGAGGTGGAGAGACAGAGAAGGAGAGAAATAAAATGGGACTCAATGAGAAAGAAACTAACGACGATGTTAAGAAAATGAAAAGGAAGAAAGAGCTAAAGAGAGGGGGAAAAAGGAGGGAGGGGAAAAGAAACAGAGCCTATGGGGGACGACAGAGAGACATGTGAGTAAGACATACGCCGGCCGTAGAGCGAGTGTGTGTGCTATAAATACTCGAGATGAAGTCTAGCTGATCACACAGCACTCTGGCTATCAGCACAGCCCATCAGGCTGGCGCTATCACTGGACCCAGGGCCACAACTCACTCCTCTCTCCTCTCCACTAGTGCAGGTCTGCTGATAGCGCCGCGTAATTACCCAGACAGCCCCGCCCGCCCGCCTCTGCCCTCGACCAGAGGAGACGCAGACCTTTTCCCAAAGACAAACACTAACAGCCTAATTCACACACAGTACAGGGCCATCCATACCAGGACTATTGACATGAGAGACTGCTGGTAATTGCACTCTGACACCACACGCCAATGAAAGGGGTCAATGGTGAATCTGTGTCTACTTTACTCTCTCTCTCTCTCTCTCTCTCTCTCTCTCTCACACTCTCTCTATCTCTGTCTCTCTCTCTCTGGTGGTAGTTAATGATAAGTAGTTAAGATAATGATGTTGGTGTTGATTACGGTGATAAAAGATGGTGGGGCTGGTAGGCACCCAGATCATATCCATGGTGCCACTATACAGGCAGTGTGTGAACAGGCAGGAAAATGAGGGCTGTTGTGACTGACGTGCGTCAACAGATCAAGGACGACTGAGGGCTCGGAAATAGAACGCGAGAGTGGAGAAGGGGGGGGGGGGGGGGGGGGTGGCGGTGGGAGAGAAAGGCATCACACTTTGGCTTCATCTATTTTATCTCTGTTAAAACAAAACCCCAGGTGGTCGCACAATGGCCCATTTTTAATGTTTGCGCGAGGCACAACAGCCCTCAAACGCAGCCCCTTCAAACAGAGCTACTGCTCTGTAATGCTGCACAATCTGTGTGGAGACAGAGAAAGAGAAGTACAAAAATAGAGAAAAGGGCAAAGAGCAAAAGAGGAAGAAAGAAAAGTAGAGGTCTTGTATTGATCTGCTCATTTAAGCTCAGGAGTCAAGTACTGAGATCATCTTGCAGTCATTCACATCGCCTGCTACTCTATCATACAAGTGAGTGTGAACAGAGAAAAATTACGCTATAGTACAGTATGGCTTACTCACACCAGGCTCCTGAACAGTCTCTAACGTATGGTTTGCAGAGAATGTTAACTAAGAATGTATGTGCAAGACAGTGTATGTGAAAGAGTACGGTAATGTAGGTGTGTGAACGAATGCTTATTTGAGTCTGAGTAGGGGAAAGGTTTTCAAGGAAACAACCTGTTTATTATCTTTCACGAGGAGTCAAGCAAGAAGCCTGGTTGATCAGCAGTCAAAACATGGGGGCCATCCCTTCACGACAATGATTAACCAGCCGTCGTATCGGAGAGGCCTATTGATTGGGGCTGCTGTTTAATAGAACAGGCAAAAAATATCAGATGATCGGGGCATGGATTTGAAGCGCTCCGCACATCCCTGACCGCAGGGTGAAATCGAGATGCGCGAGGCTGGCAGCGGGGAGGTGGCATTCGGTGGCAACTGGACCAGAACGTGTAAACGACACCGAGCTTCATCAAGCTCACATTCCTACCGCACCCGTTTGAAACCATGAACATTGATCTCTGAGATGCCAACAGTGGGAAAATAAATAAATAAATACAAAAAACACAAATCTTATTCCGTTTTCATTCTGGCTCAGAAGCTGACGTGAGTTAATCAGGATGCATGCTGAGTAATCTGTAAAAAAAAAAAAAAAAAAAAAACGGTCAAGCTCCACGGTTTTCACCCCAACAGTGAAAAACAGACAAGAAGCGACATTGACCAGAATCTGTTGTCTGCCTGATAATATGCTGGGAGAGAAGAGAGCGTATTTCTCAGAAAGAATTTATACATTATTCTTCTGTGTAAGCGATAACAGCTGGCGGACGTCCAATACTTCCCACTCGTGGAGAAGATAAGGCCTTCTCTCTCTCTCTCTCTCTCTCTCTCTCTCTGTCTCCTTCTCTCTCTCTCTCTCTCTCTCTCTCTCTCTTTCTCTCGCTCTCTCTCTCCCTCTACCTCTTTGAGCCAGGACCCTGATTTATCTCCCTCTGTAAAGAAATGTATCTGTGTCTGCGGATACCCCTCCATCATGTGATTAAATGCTGAACAGGGATGAGGCGCACTGTAAATCTCCCCTTCCACGCATTCCTCTTCCTCCAGTGTGAGTGTGTCGAGGGCTACACGAGCAGGCTATGGGTGCAGGTGACCCGCCACGGATAGGGAGCAGAGTGGGTGGCAAAGGTGTAGCGTAGTGGCGGCTGGAGGGTGGCACAGACTAGGGAGAGAC
>NC_137913.1:21972135-21994635 GCF_963457725.1 Sprattus sprattus | reverse complement strand
AGCTATAGAGAAGCACAGGTGATGTGAGGGGGCCTTGAGGTGGATACGATCTGCCCTTCTTAAAAAGGATCGCTTTAAAACCCACTGGCTGGTTGGCTTGGACTCAGACTGCAATAGTCACCTGGGTGCTATTCTTTCCCAGCGCTTGTCTTTTCCTCCTCTCAGACACTCCCCAAAACTAGATCATACACACACAGACACACACACGCACACTCTCTCTCACACACACACACACACACACATACACAGACTCACACACACACACATACACACACACACAAGCCAGAACATAAACCCCCACACAGCCCTCACCCCCTCGCTCCCAGTGCTCCATGAATGAGGCACAGCGTGAACAAGCACGCTGGTCCTGTCCTGCCTGCCTCTGCCGCTTCCTCCTCCAGCTTACCTGCTCCTCCCTTTTCCTGCACATTTATAATACCCGCCTCGCTCCTCAGCTTAGAGGGGGGGGATCAAAAACGCTCTTCCTCCCTACTTTTCCCAGCTAAAACGAGCACATCCAGCCGTCTACTAAAGCAAACATATGAGATGAGGATGAAATATGAGAGGCATTGGTTTAGGGATGGATTTGTGACGCGTTTTACGCTCCGTGTTTAAAGAGAAAAGGTGGGAGTGGGCGGGGTTTTGGAACGAGACTGGGAGCAGGAGAGGTGCCAGGGGAGTCTGGAGCTGATGATGTGTAAACGGATGTGTCTGCGCAAATCATTTGGCGGTCATAAATCTACGGGCCGCTGGAATGACCAGGGGGCGTCAGGAGCAGAATCCCATAAGCCAGAACATAAGGGGGCATAAACGCGCCTGGCCCTGCGCTATTTCAGAAGCGGCTCCTTTGAACGTCATAACCAGTGACTTTTGTGGGCTTGTAAAATCGCTCCCCCCGATTCAACCCGAAAGGACCACAGTGCTTTGATTAGACTGCGGAGCGGTGGCGCAGTGTCAGCACCTCCATCTCCCCAGCCATCTTAAATAGCACTGTTACTCGCGGAAAATAACTTCCTCCTCTGCTGACCTTGACACTTAAGGAACCGCCTTGTGGCAAATACATTAGAAACCGCACGTGCGGAAACCTCAACCCCTCTCGCCGGGTCCCCTGCCGCTGAAGTATACGTGAACAGACAGTAGGGGTTTTGGACGTCTCAGGGGAGGGAGGGGTTTGCAAGGGGCGTGGATGTCATGTCCCATCACCAGACCTGGCTGTTAGAGCTCCGGAGGAGGCCAAGTAAGGCCAGGCCTCCTGCAGATGCAAATCATTATACAAGGGAACACACCCACATCGCTCCAGCCACAACACTGCAACCACCCCAGCCACAACACGTTCTCAAACACACTCGGTCGAGCGTGAAGGTAAGCACATTCATGCGTGGGCAACTTGCTCACACTCATGTGCTCTTGCACCCCCTGTTTCTCAACCAAATGCAGATTATCTGTTTTGTCTAGCACATTTTTGGTAGCAAACGTGAAGAAATGTTAGAAAAGCACCACTTCAACATTGCAGTAACACAGGTACAAAAAAACAGCATTAAGGTATGTGTTATTGTGTGTGAGGTGTGGGAATGTAGACGCGCTAACGATGGAGAAAGTTTCACAGAGAGGCAGACATGTAATGGAACCTGCAGTATGGGCGATCACATTAGCATTGCTTTTGTACCTGAGAATCTCAGGTTTGCTCTCTGTCTCTCCCCCTCTCTATCTCTCTCTCTCATTCCATCTCCCTCCTTCACTCCCTCCATGCCTCCCACAGATTGAAAGTGTGTGTCTTCTTCATCTCCATCTTCTCTCCATTCCCTCGCTTCTGTGTGTGTGTGTGTGTGTGTGTGTGTGTGTGTGTGTGTGTGTGTGTGTGTGTGTGTGTGTGTGTGTGTGTGTGTGTGTGTGTGTGTGTGTGTGTGTGTGTGTGTGTGTGTGTGTGTGTGTGTGGAGCTCTCCCTGTGGCTCTCTCCTCTGGTTTAAATATAGAGCCTCTAGGGTTGTGTTAATGGACTCTTGCCTCTGACCTTATTAAACCCACATTAGAGGAGACAGTGGTGGATTTCTCTCATGCTCCGCTCCTTAGATGCTCCTCACATCTCCCTCCATCTCCCTCCATCTCACTTTTGCCTCGATTTATCTAATCTCTCCCTCATTACCTCGTACGCAGGGCCTGGCCCCTGTAGTATTACCTCTGTCTGGTGAGATATGGGGGAAAAGCAACATAAGCATTTTTTTGTTCCCCTTTGGTGCACTGTGATCGCTGACAGCGAGAGACCTGCCAGAACGTGGTTGTCCTCTTAATAGAGCATGTATGGATTTCAAAGTTCCTCTCGCTTTCCCACAGAAAAAAACAAAAAAACACTGCAAAAAAATATTGTGCTGTCAGCTTGGAGATTGAAGGGGGAGATGATGCATCAAAGTGCAGAGTCAGGATCCGGAATCTGGACACTCCCAGGAATGCCCTTCCTCTTCTCTCACCAGGCTCGGCACCCTTGCTGTCAGGATGGAGGGGAATGGAGAAGACGGATTCCATCCTGCATGGAGAGGAGCAGCATCCTCTGCACGTGTTTCTCAATGAGGGGGGGGGGGGGGGGGGGACAGTCTTTCTGACTCACTCATGACTAACTTCTCATGACCTTCAGGTCATAGCCCAGGAGGGCCAACACTGGAGCCTCAAAGCTTCACGTTAAGGGTCTATAAATAGATAAATAAAGTGTGGTAAGACCCTGCCCCCCCTTCTCCACATTTAAGTCAGCCTCAATGAGCTATATGAAAAAGCAGTATGATTCATTTGTAAGCCAACTGGTGAAAAGAGGGTCATCTTTACTGGGCAAATGGCTCAATTCACAGTTCTTTCTGTCATAGACTCAGGCCTGATTCCTTTACCTTGAATGTAGCCTGGTCTGTTTGATTATTGAGCTGTTGCTTCACAGGAGACTCAAATTTGAACTGTGACTTGGTAGAAAATCACACATAAAATGAGTCTAGAAAGACAGCCTTTGAAAAAAATGATATTTTTCATATAGCAATTGGCTTGAGAGCAGTAAGAGATGCAGCCTGACTTAGCAGTGAAGCCCACTATACCTTTTTGATATCATAACCCGCTCTTTCTCAGAACAAAGAGCACGCCCACACTTTGAAGCACATCCAAGGACACATCAGATAAACCGAATAAAAACAGCCCACGCACACAGTGTGTAGGCCTGTGACAATTTGCCGTTCGTATGATTTGCCACAAAGCCCCAAATCAAGGTCCCTTGCCAAAATACAATATAAAAATCCAATGTGATTTCTGAGCACACAAACATGCTTAACATCCTGCCTTTTGAGGTGCCTCTTCAATATTGAAAGACCACAAAGTAATTTTCTTTTCTTATTTCCTCAATTTTGGCTCTGCCACAGATCAATATGTTGTAGTCAGCTCCTATATTACCTCCAATGCTGTCAGCTGTCCGAACGTATTTCCCAGAAGCCTCTTGTGTTAAGTGTCAACAGCAGACATATGCATTTGGACAGCAAAGGTTTCGAGCAAAAAAAGGAAAAGAAAAAAAACACTTTCTGTTTACCCATCACGGTTGCATCCAAATATTTAATAGCACCTGTGACGGGAAGCCAGGTAGGAAATCTGCTCACCATTAAACTTCAATCATAAACGTGATTGGCTCACAAGGCCTCGCACTGAAAGCCCAGATGGAGGGCGTTAAATGCGGAACGGGAATCACATCTGGGGATTCTCACACACATGCAAGTCACCCCAGGGACTGCCAAATGCTTTGCAGAGCACACACTGAAGTTCACAGACTGGGGCTCATGCCCCGTCATCCCTGTAAAGCCAAGGTCAAACAGCCTTAGACAGACCTCTCTCTGACCTACTACAGCTAGATATCTGTTGTACACTACCACCAATATATCACCTCTCCCACAGAATATCTTTACTGGGAATAAACACAAGCCAGATAGGGGTGTGACGAATGCTTTTAATGTATGAAAATCTGCAGACGCGTAAACTAAGGCTATGTATAAATGTTTACATAAGATTGAGATTAATTCTCTGTCTTGTGTATGTTGAAGGGATTAATGTCTTGGATGGATGTAAACAAGAAAATACCCTGTATGATGCAGATAATGCACAGTGCTCCAGCTCTTAAAGCCTGACTGTGAAGGGCTGGTCACATGTTCACTACTGACATGTCTCTGGCTCTATTTCTTCTTCATACCTTTCAGAATGCCTCCTCTACAGTATATATTACAAGCTGGGCAGAGTTACTGGCAGGAAACATAACAGCAGACTGCCCGACAAATGAAAAGAAAAAGAATGTACACTCGTAACGGCAGCCCGAGATGAATTCTTCTTCGATTCTCATAAAGGTTTGTGAGTCTGTGAGCTCTGGCGGAGAATGCACAGTGTAGCCACCTACGCCGAGCTCATAAGAAAGTGGTTGAACGTTTCAGCCCAGGGCAAGTCCTTTCAAACCTACCTCCATTGTGCCTTAGCAATGACACCAGCCCAGGAAATCAACCCTATTTAGAATGACTGCATTGATTTTTTTTGTTGTGTGTGAGTGTGTGTGACCCGTGACAGAGGTGATAATAGGACGTCACATCATTATTTCACAGGATCACAGCAGACACCCCTGGAGGGGACACATGCCTTCTAAACTAAAGTGTTGAGGATGAAGAGCAGGGGGTGGGAATAGCAATCAAAAACGTCCTCTGTCCTCTATCGTCTCGCCGACTCCACCTTCACAGAGAGACAAGGGTGGGGGCTTGAGGGGGCCGTTTGAGGTTCACTTATATAAAGCAGTGCCGTTGCTTAGGCAGCAGTCGCCGAAGTTCAGAGGTTAAATGACACCGCTGACTCTTAAGGCACTCAGGGATTAGAGGAGACAGGTCAGTGCGGAGTCAGTGCACGGGGCTCTGAAGCTCCCCGCCCCCAGGGGAGCAGCTTAACTCCCCCACCCCACACCACCCCACCGCTCTCCAGCACCCTTCCACCCACACCTCACCTTCTCTTCCTGGAACACTGTGCCCTCGGTCAGCGACTCAAGGCGGTCCAGAGTGCAATCCCCTCGACCGGCGGCTGCAGGGACTAATCAGGTGGGCTGGGGTTGAAAGGGGATTCAGGTGCAGGGGGATCAGATATGTGTTACCGAAGGGATACGCTGTATAATGTACTCTATCGGGAGTGCATGGTCTAAGCTCTCTTCTGGATGAGTTGCATTGCCACGCACACACACATACATTCATGCACGTACACACACTCATTAAGTATCATGACGCATCGGCTATGCTTTCTTTTGGGAGACTGTGAGGGTTTCATAACCACACACACACACAAGCACACACACACACACACACACACACACACACACACACACACACACACACACACACACACACACACACTCACACACACACACACACACACACATAGACAAATACCCCATCCTAATTTTCCCTCTTGAGAGAGCACAATTTGATTAACGACGCTCTTGGACCACTGAGCAACAAAGCAGTACACAGACTGAACTGAATAAGTTAAATCCCCTAATTACTGGCACTATGAGAAACAAACTCATGGGTAACCCTCACAGTAATCAGCTAAATGAGCTTGTCAGCAATCACAGACAGTGTAAAATACATCTTTCTCTTGCATTGGTTGTTTCAACACATGTTAACTTTCTGGGACCATCTCTCTCTCTCTCCCCCCCCCCCTCTCTCCTCTCTCTCCCCCCTCTCTCCTCTCTCTCCCCCCTCTCTCTATGCCCCTCTCTCTCACATTCCCTTCTTACAAAAAACTTTCAAGTCAAGCTAAAAATCACAATCTGATGTGCTGTGAATCAGGAGGAGCAGACGGAGGTGATGGAAGTGATGGAGGAGGTGATGGAGGTGGTGGTGGAGGCAGAGCACCTCGCTGTCACCACTCCCCTAGGCAAGACCCTCACATGATCACACCACATTAAGGACAGAGGAGCAGATTGGCCAGGGAGGCAGGAAGAGGATGAGGAAGAAGAGGAAGAGGAAGATGACTGCAATGTGCCACATTGTAAGCAAACCCAAGACCCATGACCTAACCACTTCCAAACACGTTTGGGTGACATGGTGCAAATTACATGTGCTAAATAATTAATAGATTATCTTTCATCTTTTATTTCCCAAGGTCTTTTCACCATGGCAGAAATCCCCATCAACATGTAGAGGCTCAGTGGTTTGGTATTCCAAAGCAATATTTTCTTTTCAGCCTACTATGCAGCTGTGTCCAACGAAGGAGTTGTAACAGCAGTAAATAAGCAGACCTTTGATTCAGCTTTAACATTTGGTGGATGTGATGGTTTTTTTCCCCCTCCTTTCCCACAGAATTTCTCAATGCCCTTTTCTCAGATTTTTTGCTCTGGCCAAGGTCAGACTCAGCCAGTGGCTAAAGTGCACACAAACATGTTCTGACACAGTGCTTATGACATCAGTAAGCATTTCTCTGGATCAAATGTAGCTACAGATGGCAACAGCATTTTTATAAATTCTACAACAAGCTTGTGGTTCTGCTTATAGGTGGCGGCATAATGTTTTACTTTGTAGCTATTGGGGGAAAAAAATCAAACATTAAACAGCAAAACGCTTTGTGCATAAGAATTGTGCTGAAATCGTTTTTTGTGTTTGTTAAGACCCTCACCAAATTATTTGTCTGAATGAGACAACTGTAATTCAGACCTGGTGGTGGCGTAGTCCTCGTGCAGAATGTGAACGACATGTTCCCTTCAAAGTCTGTTATCCCTTTGAAGTGTACTTAGGGCTACATGAAGTTGTTATCTTACTCCTGGTCCTAATTATGGAAATGATTCAAAGGAAACCCCATGAAAACGCATGCCCAGCTCTTATGTATTCCCCCGCTGATAAAGGAGAATAATCTTCTTGAGTGATAATTGCATTGCCTATTTGTTAATTCCCATTCACAAATAAAGCTCATTCTCAACTTCAAAGAGCTCACAGGGGCCGCGGCAGCCCCTACTAGCATGCAAACAAACATGGGAGTTATCTTACAAACAGCCCACCATTTACTCACTTTGATTTGCACTTCACTCCACCGCAGAGATGACACGAGGCAAATTAGTTTTCAGCATCAAAATCTCAGCTGAATATATGTGAGGAAAGATGAGTAACTAATGAGTGTGTGTGGGTATATATATATATACATATTATTCTAATTATGTCTGTAGTGAGAATATAAATTTAATTCTCATTATTTTAAGGGTGAATATACATGAGGAAGGCTCTATGTATCTCAATGGTGATAATAGCAAAAGGTCCTGGTATCTCAATGGTACATATATACTTACATACATACATATACATATAAAATATAAAATATAAATATGTATATTAGTTATAAGTCAGTGGTGGGAACAGATGATAAAATCCAGGCCTATAACCTCAACCCACCCTAAGCTTCTGGATATACATTACACACAAAGACAACCCCCTTCCTCTCCCCCTCCACCTCCTCTTTTAAACCGGTCAAGTGCCTGTAACAGAAACCAGACCTCCCTTGTTTAGACATCCCTAACAAAGCTGACTGGTCAAAGCTCTCCAAACAGTGGAAGTAGACACATGGATTGAGGCTGCTGAGCAGACTGAAGAGTCTTTAGGGGGGGGTGGGCTGGAGGGCTGTGTAGGGGGTTGGGGTGAGGGTTTAAAGAGTCCTGGACTCTTGACAGTCATGGTGCATTAGGAGAGGGGTCAGGCTCTTGGGTCAGACTCATTACAGAGTGGGTGGTAGAGACCCCCGCCCCCCCTAGTCCCTCCCCACCTACCCCCACCCCCTGAGGCTGCTGCCCCCTCCTGCTGGATTTTATATTTGATGAGCTCAGGGACTGGCTGCCCAGCCTCAGCGCGTTTCCCTGTGCCACACCGGCCGCTTTAATATTTCAGCGAAATGTGCAATAACACCACCAACAACTTCCCTCTGGCTGTGGGAGTGCAGACAGAGAGCTGTGGGGTGTTGGGGGGGGGGGAAGGGGTGGGGATGGGGGGGAGCAGGTGTAATTTGCAAATGCAAATTGAACTCCAGTCACGGGTCAGCAAGCCTTCCGTGTTTCCATCCATGTTTCAAGTCTCCGTCCCTGAATCTACACTGCCGCAACTCCTCTCCTCTCCCTCAAAACACACACACACACATGGACGCATACACACACATACACACAATACTCCCCAAAAAAAATCCCTGAGTCCCTCTGTGCCAGCAGGCAAGGTGGACCAGTTGGTCACGCTGCTGCCGCCACTTCTACACCACCTGGGTAGAGGCATGCTTTCAGACAGCCACAGCGGGCATAAAACACACAAACACACACACACACACACACACTAAGTGCGTGGGCATGGGCATCTCTGGTGCCGCCTTACCCGCATTCATTATCAGAGCTGACATCTGCGTCACCTGGGGTGCAGCTGGACTAGAGAAAGCACTCATTAATTATCTTGATGAACTTACTTGGAGAACGTGGAGAAACTGTACTGTACTGTTACTGTAACACTTTAGTTGACCCAAAGCTAGTAAGCGCCTGATCACACTGGGCAACCTGAATGTGACAACATAATGTGACAATGTGGCAAAGTAATCTGGACCGACAGTCATGACAAGCAGTTGGGTCGGGCGAATATCAACTAACAATTATATCACTGCATCTTCACAATATCACAGTATTTTCACAATAACGATAACACGATACTGGCCACCCCCTTTCAAAAGAAAAGTCAACTTTCCCCTCTGACACACTTCATTCCACTGCCTACATAAATGGCAGAATGACAGTGGTCTTTGTGGGTTTTATTAATCGCAGTGCAGTCTGGTAGTGCACCACTTCAATCAGTAGGATGCTCACACCCGTAAGTTCTAGGCACTCCACACTCACACTCTGGCAGGACTTCGGGGCAGTTTTGGGCACAGCAAGTTAACCCACACCCTCATTAATGCAGCAGACTCTGTCAATTAGATGGCCGTGTATAATGCATATTTGCCCTCCGCAGACAAGACCATTTCCATTATTGAGAAAAACTTTGATAGCGGATGATTTGTTCTCCAAAGGACTTGTTATTTCTTACCCGCTATCTCGCTCAATGAAGGGGAAACACAGCATCATTACCACTGGACAAGCGGAACTTTATAATAAAGTTCTAAAAATGTCTTTAAAAAAATCCTCAAATGATAATAGAGGACTTGTCTGATTCCTCCATATCACGTCATACAGATCAATCATAGACACATACACAGCTGGCACAAAATACCACGTAATATACAATAGTTACTGTTCTAACATTAAGAGTGCTGGAGACAATTGGCTGATTGGGTTGAGACAGATGTACACCGTTAAGCTAGCCTGGATACCAGACCGAACCCCGCCCACAAAATGTTTTGGTCTGGAAGTTCGGTCTGGCATTGCTCCGTTGCGGAGAAATTATTCCCGGTCGAAAACATAACAGCCAATCAAATTGTCAGGGCGGGCTTTATACGATGATGGACAGATGGCTTGAGTTGAATTAACGGTATATTCAAAATCGTACCAAGATGGCGGCGTCTCGGGAGCCTGTTAGTGGGAAATATTTTATGTGAATTAAGCTATCTACACAACTTTTTTATGTCTACATTAACTCGGTTAGATGTGTATGTGCAACACGAATGTGCATTTATTGTAAGGTTATTGCTAACGCTTAGACCAAAAATCCATTGAAACACATAGTAGCTAGCTAGCCTCGCTGCTAATAAGTATAACGTGAGTCTCACAGATATTGACAGCGCATTCATTTTGAAAGGGCAACAGAGAAACGCGATTAAGGCATTTGTTGATCGAAAAGATGTTTTTGCCGTCCTTCCTATGGGATCTGGTAAAAGTTTAATGTATCAGATGGTCATACTACTTTGCTCTGATTGGTTCTGGGTATCCAATTGAGCGAAGAGGCATTTTCTTTCCTGGTTCGTTGAAACACGCCCCATAATCACAGCTCAATGGAGCAATGGAGACTCATATTCTGACTAGAATTATGAGTATGACATCGTCAGGCTACCGTTAAGCCTAAAGACATTGGAAACTGGTGGCTGGGGAGATGATCAAGCTTACAATATGGGATAACAGTGGCATATGGAGGTCTCTAGAGGCCCTGTCCTAACAGACATCGCCATAGCACACAAACTCTAGTCCAATGTTCTTATAGTGACACTAAGAAATATTCTCTCTCTCTCTCTTTATTTCTCTCTGTCTCTATCCATACCGTCTCCAAATAGAAACTGAGAAATATACCAGCCTCTATTTAGTCAGGTTTCCCTTACAAAGACAAGCTGTCAAATGTCCAATAACATTGTTGTTGGGAATCTACACAGTCCCAATTGTATATACTATCTATATATGTTTAGATAATGTCCTTATGGTCATTAATTATGAGTTCCCCCAGGAGTCCAGACCAACTAGACTGTGTGAGTAGTACTGACGGCTAAAATCCCAAACGGAAATAGATACCCAAGTTCTAGGCAAATTTCCAAATCATGCTAAGCATTGCATATTTCATAGTAATCAACCTTGCCCCCCTTCTCCCTCCAAACAGCAGACACAGACCCACCGATGTGTTTTCCCCCATCACGTGCCTCATCAACCAACCCAGACACCCCCCCACCTCACAGGCGTGGAGGCTGGCCAGAGTGATGAACATCCTGACACGGGCACAGCTGCTGCAGCACCAAGAGTCAGTCGCACAAAATAAAGATGTGTGTCCCTCCAGCCAACCCAGTCGCGGTGCTCTGGCAAGGCATCACACCGACACGATGCCTGGGAAAAGGTAAAGCTGTGTCCCTACAGGATCTCTGGAGGGACGCCAATCTGCCATTGGGGACGGAGCACAATAGGTACTGGAAATGGAGGGGGGAGTTTTTTTCTTGCTCAAGAGTGCCTTAGCATAGTGAGTTGTGGGAAAGGGGAAAAAAAATGGCCGGTTGAAATCAGATTATGTGATAGTTCCTGAGAAATCAAATGCAGTGGATGGAAGGTTTGGCTCTTTAACACAAAGCCTCTGTAATGGAGTTTCGTTGGAGCTCCATCTCAGAGATGAGAGGGAGCAGCCTGCGCCTTTCTATACTGGCAAAACCTGAAAAGACTTCACGTTCATTACTCTCTCAGAAGCCATTTTTTTTTTCCTCTGCTGGACTGTTTGCCTGACCTTTATAGTGTGCCTCTCGCTCAGTTCTATACGGATTCATTTCTCACTTCAGCCATGCACTTTCGTGGCCAAACTTAAAAATTAAATGTCTATCTGTGCTCCCTGACACTCCCCGTAACTTTTGAATGAATACCAACCCAAGAATAGGTTAGTCTCTAATTAATGCATGACCATTTATCAAACGCATGAAATTTTAATGGCTGCCCTTGTCTCTCTTACAACACTTTCACCACAATTAGAGAAGTATGAAAAAAAATCTACTGGCTCTACAAAAGTGTGCGATTCAGCTCAGGCGCTAGGAATTATAATCAGACAGTAATTGTATTTCTTACCTGTGATGCCATGAGAGTTAATGGGAGTCATCGGGGTCAGGTGGATCCAGAGAAAGAGAAAAGAAAAAGAAGAAAGAGAGAGAACACCACATTAGCTGTTAATACATAATACAACAGCATGCTGGCTTGTGCAAACACAGAAGAGTATTTTTATCTCTGTATTTCACATATCAGTAAGAAACTATTCCTATCTCTGCACACCCTCCCCAATTAATAATACATTTGTCCCAGGAATTCATTTGATATTGAATGCCACTGTACAGTATACTGCAGTGGATTTAATTAGTAAAAGCCATTGGTTGATGCTTAGGAATGAAGGCTGAGCAAGTCAAGGAGAGCCATCCTGCAAGTGCGGATCATTACTATCTTTTATTCCTCCATTACATGGGCAGGAGTGTGATATACGCGATGTTGGTTCTTATGAGCATGGTAGTATAGCTGACGATGACCAGTCACCCTCTCTCTTTTTCTCTCTTTCTCTCTTTTTTTCTCTTTCTCTCTATATCTCTTTCTTTCTCTCTCTCTCTCTCTCTCTCTCTACATATATATATCTCTCTCTCTCTCTCTCTCTCTCTCTCTCTCTCTTTCTCTCCACCTGAAAACAGATCTGGCCTCCGACGCATCAGTAATTCAAGTGGACAACCTTTAGGAGCATGTGGCAATGCATAATTAGGTTGAGAGAAATGTATGTGCAAGAGCAGGTAGGCAGAAGCAGTTGTAACAATACATATACCCGAGAAAATGAATAGTCTTTTTCAGTAAGCAAGAGTGGCTAACCAGAATTCAGACTTTCAGGGATTGGTCTATGGAGGACAGGTTGAATGGGTGTTAGCATTTCAGAGAGAAGGTTAATGAGTGACTGTGTGTTGTGAAATAATAGTAGTGTGATGAAAGGACTCACTTTTTTCTCATACAAGTTGAGTGATTTCGTTTTGTCCAAATCAGGACATTCTTTTCTACTGCTTGAGTATATTCTCACCTACTGTTAAAACTACAGAGTCCCAGGCCTGTTTTTGACTCTTTTAGGTAATCTCCCATGCCTTGATATTTTTGTTTCACCTAACTAAAAACATTGAGGCAAAAGTGGCATGTATGATTATATTGTAAATCTAAACAAACACTTACAAAAATCTACTTTCAGAGGTTCTTTGTCTCCCATGGGGGGGGCTGATCAGCTGACTGAGAGGAACCTTCTCTTGTAATTCATTTCCTGCTCGAAAATGACTGACCCTTCTTGCATTTTACATAACCCTCGTCCAAGCCACAATTATGGCCAAACATAACTATGGAAAATGTATCTCCTAAGACCAGAGTAATATTCTATTTATTTTATTTATTGCTTCTTGTTTGGAAAGGCTCTTCTCATACTTGTCTGTTGAAATGATCCCAGACTTGTTCACAACTGTTGAAAGAGCTGCTGAAAGAGATGTGTACTCGTTCAACCCCAAGTCTACAATTATTATACACAGCTCCTGCTCTCCTTCCAAACAGTGATAACCGCTTTATCTATATTGCATGAACCATGAAGCACCCCTGAAGAGAAACGAGTTTTCACCATCTGCCTGCAAGGAAATGGAGCATGTTCAGAGGTTTCCAGCCCAAGTTTAAAAAAACATCTTTTGCTTAACTCCCAAATTCACATCTAACTAACTCAAAATGTAATCTTCACTTCAAAACCCCGTTCTGGGAAGTGTATAGGCATAACGCTATTTACATTTGCCTGGGGTGACAGTGATCATTGATCCTAGCAGTGTAAAATATGTTCGGCAGTTCTGAAAAGTGTTATCGTTACCATCTCTCATAGGCGCCTAGTTGCAGGAACATTTAAAATCACTGGAGTTGGGCTGAATGCTGGCTGGAGAAATGCTTGATCGCTATCCTCACAGACAAGCAGGGGAACTGAGCGAGTCTGAGAATGCTTTTCTTGCTTTCTTTCTCTCTCTCTCTCTCTCTCTCTCTCTCTCTCTCTCTGTTGCTCTTGCCTGTGTATGCATCTGTATTTTCTTTTGAGTAAGTTTGAATGCATTTTCTCCTGGGTGCCTTTCTGAAGCTCAAACAGAGGAGCGAGGCAGAATCTGCAAAAACACTATTCGACGAACAGATGCTGTCGTGGGAAATGGTACAAGTGTTGCCCAGGTGAAAAATAAATCCTTCACTTTGGAAGGTCTCTCACATGGGTACTGTGTATGTTTTCTTTGGGCTGAAATATAAAACAAGAAACACATGAATGCTCTCATAGGTTTTGCAATTAAAAATACATGAAATGCGGTTATGTTTCTATTGACATGGGTGAATAAAAGCCAAGTATATATGTATATGTGTGTATATATAGACACATACACTGTGCTAAAAAAAGCTAAACATGAATATTGCAGAAAGATCCCCACAAACACCACTCATTCACTATAGGTTGATCTCACTTGTAGGGGCTATTCGAGATGACATGTAGACCAAGTGCCTCCATTATCTATGCTGAAGGGTCATAGCATAGCAGTGGCATATCCACACTTGAGGCCTGCAAAATCAAACTGACATCTTATGCTACTGCAGTGAGATTGGATTTGTTCAGTATGAATATTGCATTAGTGGATCCACATTTCCCAAGCAAAAGTAGACCCAATATGCTTATGCAAACACATTGCGCAAAACGCAATTATTGACCCAGGTGAAGTGCGATCAATTCCTTAAAGATGACTCCCAGATCACGGATTATAAATCATCTACTAAAAGCACTGCTCATTAGCCATTCCCGCATCTCTTCTGACAAAAGCCTGAGAGAGCCATGTGTGTGTGATGTGTTTAGCCAGCAGCCACGGAGGTGGGAAGGGAAGGAACAGGCTCCTGCTGCTTTAGCAGAGTTCACACTCACTCAGGTCAAAGCCTGCCTTCTGATGACTGGATGTAATTCACAGGGCCCCCCCCTTTACTCTTTCTGTGAAAAAAAAAGGAACCCCAAAAAAAAACTGGGGGCCCTGTTTCTCTCATTAGCACCTCTACTCTCCCGGACCGCCACGGCGTGCCTCCCAGTCCAGGACAACGTGATCGCTTTTTTTGGTCTGGTGTGACTGCAGAGAGCACCCCGTGGGCCTGGGGGGGGGGGGCGGGGGCGAGGGGCTGATCAGAGACCACATGCCTCCTGGTGTTGCTATCTTTGAGTCTGTGGCCCCCGCTGTCAGCCCCTAAGCTCCTGCGGCTATGTGGCAAGCGGTTCCAACGAGGAACACGTGGAACATGGGGAAAGCTTTGGAACGTGGAGCACAGACCTCAGGCAGGTCACTGGGAGGCCTAGCACCATCAAAGTCCCCCCTCTTACAGCACTTAGCTCTCCCAATTCTGTAGCACCCATGTGGTTACCACCACCCCCTAAATACACACCTATCCACCTCACGTTTCACCCAAAATTGTATCGTTTCTGTCCTGCTATTTGAGAGCACTCTGCCGACAGGAGAGCCTTTTTAGTGGGTGTGCTTTGATGTGCACGGGCCCGTCCTCTGACTCCACTGCTGGGTGGAGAAATGAGCTGATGGCAACAATTAAGAGTTTAATTTCAATTTACACACTTTACCAGCCCATTCATTTCAGCAGGGCACTCTCCCATTTGCAGTGAGGGTGGTAATAAAAGGTCACAACCCAGCGATTTCATGAAAGCCTTAATTCTGGACCTGTGCGCCAGAGACCATGAAGAAAAATTGAAGGACGGCAACTCTAATAGGTAAGATGTATGTCCTCCCTTAGTGAGTTAATGTGAGTTAGTGAGGGCTTGGGGAGTATTTCTGAGATATTTGACTTTGCCTTCCGCTGCGCGGGTCTTTGAGCTTCGCTAATGTGTACTGCCATGTTTTTAGCCCCCCCATTGTTCAATTGTTGTTTTTACTGTCGAAAGATGCTATGTTCATGTTATCAACACAAGCTATTCTCTGTAGATATTAATGCCTTTAATTATATTCTCCTCAGCCTCGCATTCTCTGACCAACTACTGGTTATCATTTCCATTTGTAAAATACATAGCCTTCTCCCACTTCCAAGCCCCTCTCTTTCAAGCGATCCCTTCCATCACCCCTGATTTTCAGCTTGTCAGAGATGTATGAATCTTCCAAAGGAAAAGACGCAACAACCCAGTGGGGTAAGGGGTGGGGAGGTGGCAGAGCCGGAGGAAAGAAAAGAACAAGGGAGAGGCGGGGAGAAGAGCAGACAGAGACTGAGACGGAGACAGAAGGGAGAAAAAGACATCACAGACAGCGTTGAAAGTGATCCCATTAGCGTGTGCGATTCCAGCATGTTGGGTTGGAGTGTGTCGGTTTTCTCTTAAATGTTATCAATATTTGCTGCAAGGGAATTCAAAGAGGTTTGTTTTTATAGCTGACAGCTAAGAGAGCTATTGATGAATTCTTGGGTCTGCCTCTGTCTGCATTACAATTAAAATATTCAATATTTTTGACATCCCAGAAACATAAAAGAAATCTGAATGGCAAAAACAGCGATGTTATTGCAGGTATGAACTATTTATTATAAATGTATTTTTTCATAAAAGCTCTATCTCTTTCTCTCTCTCTGTCTCTCTCTATATATATATATATTTATATATACTGTATATATATATTCTATTATACGTTATATATGTATGTATGTATATATGAGCAGGAAAAAAGTGAATTTGATACCACTTTTCCACACTCTTCTGGTTTCCTTAGCAACAGAGGGAAACTGGTCTGCTCATCTCTGCTGATCGCCTTCTCATCACAGTCATTACCTGCCCTTTCAGTCTCACAAACACCAGTGAGATTGCAATGCTGCCTGCAGAGGATGGGAGGTCAGCCAGTCAAAGGCAGGGAGAAGCTCACAAAGCCCTTTGTCTTGAGACAGGCACCCTGGTGGACCCGTTGCACACACACACACACACACACACACACACACACACACACACACACACACACACACACACACACACACACACACACACACACATACACACACACACACACACACACACACACAAAGCCTATTATCCACCTAGTGGCCTCTGCTCCGGGGCCCATCACTCCTGACAACTAATAATGAACCCCCCCACCATTCACTCCCCTATTAGGAGACAAAAAGAGGGGAGTCATAAAGCTCAGTGCTGTTTCATCTTCTGTTTATTTAAGGGGGACAATTAGCTTGTGATTCGTGTGTGTGTGTGTGTGTGTGTGTGTGTGTGTTTCTGTTATGTGTGTGTGTGTTTCTGTGCCTGTCAGTTATCCTCCCACTTCATTACTTCTTTCGCTTCCCCCTCTCTCTTTTTCACTCTTTTCTTTCCTTCTTCCTACCTAATTTTTCTCTGTCTTTTATTCAATTCAATATTCGCTTCATTGGCATGACAGAGTCGTTGTATTTGTATTCTCAAAGCTCCTTAACAACCAAGGAAAATGTGTTCTAAGTGGTAAGAAATATCGATAAAAATAAGACATTAAGACTCTCTCTCTCTCTCTTTCTCTGTCTTCTGTTTGTGTCTCTCTATCATTCTCCTTCTCTTCTCTTTCGCTGCACAGCAGGCAAAGGTTCATCACCATGCTGCGTTTGTAAACTTTGTCGACTTCACCGCAAGCCAATTCATTAATGAGCAGACTCCTTCCAAACACATGACAGGAGTGTAACACACTAGATACCAGAGTATCAAAGTCAAAGTCAGAAATTCTGACCACACAGACATTTCTCAGCTCAGATGTGAGACTATTGATCAGGGTAGCAACACCAGTCAGCATTCATTCCCTGTAATAAATATCCAACCACGCTAAGAGAAGAGGACAACGGCACACACAGATAATCTGTGCCCAAACATCATTAAAATGTATCCGATGGCCCTTTTTTGGCGTACAGGTTTGATAGCACTGAGGAAATCAATAGTGTTGATGAATGTTTGCTTAAAGAGGGGACTGCAGGTTATTGACTTATATAGAGAAGGCTAGCATCTAGCCCTCCAAGTCACGTCAACACGGATTAAGAGAAACTCGCCTCAAGTTGGAGATAACAATGTGGGCGACAGGGAGGATGGATGTGCTCTCCTGGTGGTGGTCTGTACAAAGCTGGGGGAAACGGGGAAGGAGAGGGATGTAGGGCAAAGGGTGCAAGGTGGCGTGACGAAGACAACAAGAGGACTTCCTGTGAAGTGCCCGCCAGTCCCCCGTGGGGCTGCCATTTTTCAAGTTGGTCTTAAAGAGAGAGCTTAAGAAAGAGTGGACAAAGGGACACAAAGGGAAGACGACAGAGATAGAGACAGAGAGACAGGTAGGGTGGGTGCGTGTGTTAATGCCTGGGTTCTTGTGAATGTGTTTGTGTGTGAGTGCTTTGGTTTCCTGTATTTGCTTGTGTATGTGTGTTTATGTCTGTTTGTGTTTGTGGGTTTTTGTATCTGTGTGTGTGGGTGTGTGCCTGTTGGGAGAGGCGCACACTCACACACACACACGCATACACGGCCCTAATGTTTGTGTGTGTTTCTCCTCTCCTGACGTCGCTGATTAAAGCAGATCGGTGCGGTGCGGAGCGGTACAGAAAGGGCCACTGTCTCCCCCGCTGAGCCCCCCGTCAATCAACACCCAGCCCCATCTCTGCCTCCTGTGCCTAATGAGCTCTTTACGCATGTGTTTGTGCACCCTCGCATTGACACTCACAATCCAATCCTAAAGCGCACTGCAAAATCAGTTTGGGGGAAAAAGAGCCGTTTTGTTGACGACCCAGACGGTGGGTTTTTGTGACTCGCTCTGGAGGACCCGACGCCATAATATTTAATATTCTGTGACGGGGGGTTATGATTCAGTAGTGCATTAGGTGACCCACTCTTCCTTTTCGCTGCCTCACCTTTTAAGCGTCGAGCATGAGTTCATAAATCATGGCTGTTTAATGGTCATGATTACCATTAAGCAGAATTATGACAATGGCAATAATAGGTCTACTCCGCATTATTAAATTAAGTGGTAAAATGAATCTGATTAGAGGGGCGGCTGGTTGGGGTCTCGTCTTCCTCTGTTGTAATGGTCCGTGGCAGCTACGCGTGTTTTATTATAACAGACACAGGTTCATGGTCGTTGCCCATACTGGCCCTCTATAAAACTGGTCAGCCTTTCAGAGTCTACCACCAAGCCCACATACATACACACACACACGCACAAAGGCAAAGGTACACACACGATGAAGTGTGTGTGTGTGGGGGGGGGAGGGGACTTCATACATGACATGCCAGCTGACTTTGACAAATCGCCGATCCAGAACAAAGGCAACATTCACAGTCTGGGTGAAAAGGAAAATCTAAAAGCCGAAATAAAACTTGATGTGTCAACTCAGCAACATGACAAGTCAATTTCCCGCGGCTCTAAAAGCCCCACTGCACAGATTCCACACAAGCTCATCGTAAATCTGCTACACTAAAACTCTATATACTGAAAGTAGTGAACCTGTCTACCTGAATTCCTGAATTCTCACAGCAAAATGCATTTGATGTACAGACTTTAAAGCTGAATCTAATCACACGTGACATGCACTGCAGTAGCTTCATCTAATGTGACGCACACTCCAGTGAAGCTAAACCTACATGAAGAACAGCTGAGCCGCTAGCCACTAGCCATAGCTACACAACCTTCTTGTCTCCTTGCATGTGCATGTTTACCCTGAAGAGTAAGCACCAAATAGACCTGTGTTTTGAGCAAGCTCACTGTATTATGGTTGAAATAGTTCCACACATGATTGTCGAGTCTCTAGGACAAGGACGTGCCTTCACCTCAGCAGGCTTAATGGACTCCCAACCCAATGCTACAGTTGGTACCTAACAACACACAATAAAGGGAGTACTTGTATGGAGGGTGGGGGCGTGTTTGCAGGGGACAAAAAAAATGAAAACAAGTGATGCACAATTGCTGTTCTTGCTCCACTCTGCCTCCTGCCGCGGCTTTCTCAGGTAATAACTCAAGCTCTCTTTTTCTCCCTGGGTTTGCGGGAGAGATTGAGGTGACTCAATGCTCTGGGCGGTTTCAGCGACTGAATGGAGGATTGTTGAAAGTGAAGGTTCACGTGGGCACACTTCCTGTGTCCTTGTCAAATTACTTCTGCTGTGGAGGATAATTTCATGCCAATTATTTGAGCTAAGGCACTCAAGAGTTATTTTCCACCTTTTTTCCTCCCAGAAAGTAAGAATCGCTTTTCAACGTTTATAATTTTTTTCCTTCCTTCAAACAGAATATACTGGCTAAAGCTCTTAAACCATACAATAGAAAAATAACGCTGTCTCCTGTAGTTCACAAAAAAATGACAAGAGCAGGGAAAAAGAAGAGGGAGAGGAAGACAACAAGAGACAACAAACCTGTGTGAGACAGACCGTTTGAGTGTGAGTGTGTGGTCAATACCACGGGAAAGTGACGCACAGTAGGTGAGCACAGGGCAAAGAGAGCAGGGGTAAGCCTGCATCTCCAATGATGAAATATTAATAGTCAAATGCTCCACAGTACCCTTGCTGCCGGTATCATATGTCCCACGTCTGAAGGCACAAATGGAGTAGGACAGCGCAAAGCCAATCAAGGCAGCAGTGGTGGGGAGGAAGCTGGTGCTAAGCAAATGCTAAGAGCTGACAGTCCACGCAGAAACCTTTGATGAGGGGGGATAAGAGTGCCTCCCCTGACTTCAAGCGGCTTGAAAGCTAAATCAATGGGGTATGTATTCATCACTGTTTGCCAAGTTATTAGAGCACCCACACACACACACACACTGCAGCTTCTGAACCCACTCTGGAAACACGGACAAAGTCACAAATTCACACACACACAAAGACACCCACATATGGGCCTATGCAGACAAGCACTCCAAATGCATTCACAACGAAGATTCATACATGCCAGTATACATATGAATGCCAGCACCTGCTCGCTCTTTCTTTTTCTCGCTCTCTCTCTCTCTCTCTCACACACACACACACACACACACACACACACACACACACACACACACACACACACACACACACACACACACACACACAAACAAACACAGACCTAAGCTGAACCTAATTCATCCCTGCATAGAGCAGGTGCAAGTTATGCCAATCATTTTGTTTCAACTAAGCCTATTTTTACAAGATCCTGTGCAGCTACACACACAAACACACAAACACACACACACACACACACACACACACACACACACACACACACACACACACACACACACACACACACACACTCACACACACACACACACACACACACACACACACACTGGGTGTCTATGTTAGAAGATGTTAGTTATTGCTGGAGGTGCTGACATTTTCTCAAATTTGTTTCATGTCAAGGCAGAAAAAGTGAAGTGCTACAAATCTACACAGGGAAAGGAGCCAATCCAGTGAAGCGGTCATATAAAAAACTTTACAAGCTCACAATGTTTACAAGAACATAAATCTGCCGTGACACTTGATGTCACTGGAATCTCTTTCCTGGGCTTGAATCAAAGTAATTGTGTGACACTTTCCTACATACTGCATTACGAAAAAAGCCTTTCTGTATTGTGTTATTTGACAGCTGTTGTGCATTTCAATCCAGGCTTGCATAACGTTGTGTTTGGTCAACTTTTCAGAGATACAACGCATGACAATGCATTTTTGATGATGTAACACAGAAAGATGGGACAGTGGCATCGGGGAGATCAGGCATCACCCACAAGCCCCTCACCACTTCACAGACCACAGACACCAAGGCACCTAAAGGTGAGAGGGCGAAAAACTCACATGAGAATGGGAAGTTGTCACCAATTACAGCTCAGAGAAAGTAGGGGTGAGGAATGTTTTGAAAAAAACTTTGGTCCCCCAGGCCCTGGGTTTGAAAGTTCATCTTGGCAGTTATAAGTGTCTTCATCCTCTTTTTCTTTCTCTCTTTCTCTCTGCCTTGGCCACCCATCCATAATTCACACAACAAAACCTCCCCGTGCCCTTTTCAGCACACCAGCAAACACTGTGTGGAACATGGGTGGTTACAAGTGAAGCATACATAAAAATTACTGTGATTTTTTTTCATTCAAAAGAAAAGAGAGAGAGAGAGGGAATTGACACTGCCCTGGGCACTCTCTCCCAACACCCCCCCCCCCTTCCCCAACCCCCCCTAACCCCCCACCTTAACCCACCATCCACCCCTTATCCAAAGTGAGAAGAGCCAGAAGTGACAGAGTTGGGGGGAGCAGGAGGTTGAATAATTAATAAACCCTCTAAAAGGTAAAACCTTCAGTGGAGGACGTGACAGGATGATTCATGAATACCAATCCAGACTCTCGCCTAAATGATACAGACTCGAGGGAAAGGGAGGGAAAGCTGGGTGGTGCTGGAGTGTCCCCCAGGTGTGTGCTGTTCCACCGCCTGGATGGTCCTGTGTGTTGGTGGTACATTATCGGGTGAATGAAACCTCTCCAGTGCAGCGATGCCGTGGGGCAGAGGTCGTGAGCGGCTACGTTTGAGCCATTAATATTGCACGTGGCAACGGATGGGGGTTAAACGGCCAATAAACAGGAGAGATATGGTCTCTTATTTCAGTCGGTTTAAAAGCTTCTGAGGTTCAGGGGGGCAAGCAGAATATCTCTCTTTCACTGTGACTCCCTGGGATTTAAGAGCCAGAGGGAACAACATATCTTTCCATTTGACTTTAAAATATTAAATTCTACTGTCACTTCTTTTCCATCAGCAGAAGTTTGACTTCTGTTCTCATTCCCATTTAGCCTTCAGAAACTGTACAGAGACACACAACCAATAGCGCTCTCTGTACATTTATGGTCCAGGAGAGATGGGCAATACTCAAAACAACCTCTGGCCCCAGTCAGCTTCCATTACTCACTGTAGTAGGGCTGGTTTTTAGAGGATAAGTGCTGATTTACTGGCACTTTGAACAGCTAAAGTTAAATTCATTGCGAGGGTGATCGATGTGTACCAACGGTGGTCACCATCACACACATCCCTGGCCATGAAAAGCAGACTTTTCCA
>NC_137913.1:21929635-21967135 GCF_963457725.1 Sprattus sprattus | reverse complement strand
CAATAAATAGCTCAGTTCAAAACCCTTCTTCATTTCAAAACCATTTTTGTTTACTGGAAGCATAAGCCTTTGTGAAAGGGAAACACTACAGTTTCAATAAAAAAAAACCTTCTGCCTAGACACAAACAAATCACAAGGAATTTGAAATAAGAACATTCCAGAATATTCAACAAATGCAGTCCGATGGTACAGAGATAATACCCATCCACACTTGCTACATGACTACACATAACTACACACTTCTTTCCACCTCTGTCTTTGTCTCCAAGCTGTGTCTCTTCTCTGTCTGTAGAGGTGTCTGTATGTCTTGCCTCGCTCTGTCTCATAGGAGACCGTGGATTTGTGCACACGGAGCTCAACCACACTTTGCTGTGACAAGCACGCTCTCCTGAAACATCACAATCACCCTACTGCTGTTTCCCACTGCAATCGCACAATCAAACCACACACCACTCACACTGACAAAACCAGGAAACAGGCTCCCTGAAAGGCTGACTGCTCCTTTACAGATCTGACCACTTCTGCCTCGAAAAAGAGTGCATGACCTACAGCAAGGCCGAAAGGAAAATACATTTACATGGCAGCATTGACAGCAGTATGAAGGCGCACGTGTTCAAGTGCATGTTTACAGATCTTTTACATTAGACAATACACCCACATAAACACACTTCTGATGGAGCTCCCTTTTTAAAATGGCTTTCTTGAAGTCTAGTAGGTGCGAGATGGATCAAAGACACAGCATCCTTTGAACTCCGTCTACTGAACAGATCGTATCTGTCAATGCCTCGCTCTCCCCTCACTACAGAAGAACGGCCAGTAGCCCTTAGATATATGGCGCAAGAACAAAGTGGGGAAGAAAAGTGTCCGTTTACCTCACCAGCCCTAAGAGAAAAATGGAAAAGCCGTTAATTTTACTCCATCTGTTCTGTCCAGTCCACTCTGGGTCATTCTCTCTCTTTATCCTTTGATATAATCTCTGAATTTTACCGAGACATAATATGATGCTCCCTCCGCTGAAACACATTGGTAGGAGGGAGTGATTCATTGAACTGATTTTCTGTTGAGGGTATTTTTAAGGCTTTGCTAGGAAACTAATCCACACCTCTTCCTCAAAAAGTCCCCATGGACACTGAAAGGAGAGCATGACTGCACCGGGGAAGGCCTTTCCGCAAGGGGAAAACCATCATGGAAGAAGGGACTTTACGATTCTTTACCGAAACAAGCCAGATAATGACACAAGGCCCACAGCTTTGGCCTGGGCTGCAGCTCCTTGTCTAGTCTGTGTTGATACATTCCGTGCAGTCCTCACAGACCCGTGCCCACCCCCTCTCAGCCCCTCCTTCATCTATGACCTTGTCTCTCAATCACACACACACACACACACACACACACACACACACACACAAACACACTCACACACACATACACACACACACACACACACACACACACACACACACACACACACACACACACACACATGCGCAAGCATAAGACTTGCAGTCCCTGGGAGGGTGGCAAGGATTAGTCCACAACCTGCCTTCCCTGTCCGCCCTTGCATCTCTCAAAACTTGCCTCGACAAAGGTTCCCATCCTACACCTAATCTGCCTGCGTGGCGGGTTTAATTAACGGCAAGAGCCAGCCACTGCCACAGCGCGCCGGTAGCAAGCTCATTAACGCCCCGTCACATTATGGTAATCCTGGGGGAGGTAGATGAGGACCAAACACGACCAGGTTTACAAATGACGAGGCAGGTGAGACTCCAGCTCAAGGCCGGCCTTGGTCAATCAGTGCTTCCCTGGCTAGGCATGAATATTCATCCTCCACTATCCTGTTCAAGTACCCGACTCTACCTCTACAGACACATCCGTATTTCTGAGGACCAGCAGACAGTGAAATTAATATCTCAATCAAAAGAGCTTAAAAGCAGTTAGTGCTATGTGGAGGAAGCTGATTGGGAGGATGTGTGTGTGGGGGGGATGTGTGTTTGTCTATGTGTGTGTGAGAGTGTGTGTGTGTGTGTATGACAGAGAGAGAGAGAGAGTAAGCGAGTGAAACAGAGACAAGGTGGTTGGATAAGCATAACAATAATGTAATCGTGGACTGTGTGGGCCCGACCTGTCGCACTAGCCATCCCGCCAGGCCTCCTTGAGAAGACAGGGAGGACTACTTATCAGCACTCCACATCTGAGCGACGGGCTTGAGTGATTCCACGGGGTGAGCCATCGATTGCCTCTAATTGCAGGGGCTACACTGGACTTTTCTCTTGCCGTGGCAGCAAGGAGATTACCAGCAAGGAGATTTTTTTTTTGACTGTGTGTGGGCCAGGAATAACACACTGATGGAGGAAAAAAGAGACTGTAAAATCACTCGCCACTGAGTTGGAGAGAGAGAGAGGGGGAGCGAGAGAGGAGGAGGAGTTGGGGTAGAGGGCAGAGGTAATAGAGAAAGAAAGGAGAGAGGGAGGAAGGGAGAGAAGGAGGAAGTTTACAGAGAACAATACTTTCTATGTCTCTATGAGAAAAGCACTACGCAGATAGCCCCCACACACACACACACACACACCCACCCCTTGAACAACAGAGTTGGATATAAATGTGGGCTCAGTGTACTAACACGTCTGGGACGCTGACCAACACAAACTGTAGACATATTTATCCACTTGTTTTCAACACTGCTGTGAGGATTACACTGCATTTCATAGTTGTACAAAATATGCCGTTGACCACCGACTAATGTCAAGGCGGTTAAATGTTTAGTCAACACAGACCCGTACGAGATGAGGGTGCAAACACTGTTGACTAAACTGTGGGCTAGAGCTTGAAATCTTCAGATTAGAAAATAAAAGACATCTGTGTATAAAACCATCACTGGCATTCATATTGTCTGCACTAAATCATGAAAATGTGAGAAAACTTTAAATTGGTTGGATGCTATCTGAGAATATTCCAGAAGTGGAACAACGTATCTCACTTCTCCTAATACATACTAAATTCAAAACACTTTTTAACAATTACCATTCACTGCCGTGCCTCTGGCATGTGTCATAAAGTTTGAAGAAGGGAGGGGGGAAAATCTACTGAGCTATAAAATTGGGCATTTTATTTTTCCAGCTAGAACTTTTTGACACTGTAAAAGACCTTTTAAGAGATTGTACTTTGGGGCCATTCGATTAAGACAACTCTGTGCGTAATAGATTTTTATCTGGAAGAGGTAAAAGCTCAGGATGGGATTGTTTTTCTGCATAATCATACGGTGGAAAATTAAGTTTTGTCGCAATGTGACAAGGTTCATATGATTATAATCAAGCTTATACAGCCTCAGCTTTTATTATAGAATTTTTTCTTACATTTGCTGATTTGTATTATCAAAATCAACTTATGCCGATGCCTGACTGTCACTACACGACAGCAGCTTGCCCAGAAAATCCTAAAATATTTCGCATTAATCTGAAATAATTAGATGTGGCACATTTGTGAGGAAAAGGGCATACAATTGTGAAATCATTGTTTGTATTAGAGCATTCATTTGGACCCACTGTATGTTATCCACAAATGAAATGAAATGTTCTACACATGGCCCATACAATGCCTTCCATTGCTGTCACTAAATTGTAGGTTCATATCATGCTCTGTGTGGTAACCGTCTCTACATTGTGGAAAAGACTTCATGTAGGAAACCATCACCTTGTCTGATCCAATGCTTCTTTGGAATATCATAGCGTGTGCACAAACCACTGCACTCACCAGGGGAGAGAAGCTGCAATTGAGCTTCCACTATATTGGCTGTTGCCATGTCTCCCTGGTGTACCACAATAGGCAGATTCCATGAAGTCGAGCCTACAAATATTGCAAACGTGAGAGCACCTTGCCTTAAACTCATTTGTTTATGAGATCTATTAAACCACCATTACACTGCATTTCATAGTTGTACAAAATATGCCGTTGACCACCGACTAATGTCAAGGCGGTTAAATGTTTAGTCAACACAGACCCGTACGAGATGAGGGTGCAAACACAGAAATTTGGCTCGTCCAGAGGCCGCTACCTTTAAAAGAAAAGGTAAGAGAGAAGGAGAGAAAACAAACTTCATTTTCTCCACCAACAAACGGCACAGTTTTTTTATCTCACTCTTGTTCTCTCCTTCTCTCCCTCTCTTTTTCTCTCTCACTCACTCGCTCCCTCTCTCTCTTGCACCCTGCCACTCCCCTGGGGCCGCTGCCACCTCGGCCCAGCATCAGGACCACTCCTGCGGGCTTCCGTGTCACAACGACTTTCTGAGGTTGCCTGGCACTCGACGGCCGCCCGCTCGTAATCAATTATTCCTGTGGACCGTCACTGCCACCGGGTCAGGAGAAGAGGAACGTGTGTATATGTGTGTGTGTTAGTGTGTGTGTTTGCGTATGAATGTGTGTGAATGTGTGTGGGTGTGTGTGTGTGTGTGTGTGTGTGTGTGTGTGTGTGTGTGTGTGTGTGTGTGTGTGTGGGTTAGTGCGTGAGTGAGTGAGTGAGTGAGTGAGTGAGTGTGTGCATGTGTGCGTGTATGTATGTGTGTGCTTTCTGAGCAGGAAGAGAGACATGGACAGAGAGGTGCATGGGGAGACTGGCTGAACTGAACCCCTTGGGCTCCTCTCTGCTGCTGCCTCCTGACATTAATCAACATCACAGAGGTCAATCGACCCCCTCCGGCCCGCTCATCTGAATAACTGGTGACCGCGATTGGGGCCCCGGACGCGAGCAGGGGACGTTACGGGTTAGAGGGCCCCAAATGCTGGTGTGGAGGGCAGTGGAGGGAGGAGGAATGAGGAAGCGGAAGGAGGGAAGATCAGCAGCCAACCACAGTTAGCAGAGGAGTTATCCACACAGAGGAGTACTCGACTCGACTCCGCTCAAAGTGCTACTGCCTGCAGCGCGAGCGCCTCTCGGGATGAGAGGATGGCGGCTTCGGCTGCACGCCTGCCTCGGATCCCGCCTGCGCTGAGGGGACCGGAGGGACGGAGCGCTACGGGCTCACCCACAGCCATTTCGGGTTCGTTCACATCAACATACATTCATCCGCCGTGGCATTAATGTGGGGAGCTGTAGCGAAGACTAAATGGAAGCGGGCGCTCGACACGGATCGAAATGAAGTCATCCCAACAGGAGCCATCAGAGTCAATCAGTTCCCTTTAGTCACACAATAGCGTAAGGGTGCTCTAATAACTACTAACTTATACATGAATGCACTCTAATACAATGAACACAGATGGAAAACAGAAAAGCAACGAAACAATCATAAATGGGTTACTAGCTTACATCATAAATACTGAGAGACTGGCTGATTATTCTAGAACATTCCTGATGAGGGTCACTGACTCACCCATGCTAGGGGGAGTCTGGGCAACAGTCACAAAGGCTGAATCTACAGTTCCATTTTCCACTGCAGGGCTTGAGATGAACAAGGTACAAGGCAACCCAGACAGTGTCCTCTTTTCATGGAGGAGAGATGAGAACAGTGAAGTATAAACTCAGGATGAGGAGGTAAATACCTGCTCTTACTCTTCATGTCTGCCAGTAGGTATGGCATTGCATAAGCAGAGAAAAACAAAACAAATATTGCTTTAAACGATGCTGATAAATCTACACCTCCTCCGCCTCCATCCGCCTATCTCTTTGACATATTCATTCAGACAGCTACATGTATCAGAGCCCTTGTATGGAAATGATGAGCCAATTGTAGACCGCTATAGATACCTGGGATATGAACATTCAAAGCACAGGGATCACTGACATTACCATTAAGGGTTAACTGCTCCAGTAAAAATAGTCCCACTGATGTCTAAAAACTCAATTTAAACATAGGCTCTGAGTCTCAGGGCAATTATCCCTTTTCTTCCATGGAGTGAATCACAGCAGGTCCGACTTGACAGGTACTTCAGACACCATTGTGAAACTGACGAGGACAGACCAAAGGATCGTGTGTGAAGCAGGTGTCTATTTTTACAAAAGCTACCTCCTCCTACTACATTTCATCCTTCCAATTAGCAAGTGAGAGAGTGAGCAAAATGTGAGGCAAGGACATCCACTTGGAGAACTAAGGGCAGGATATTAGGTTGTTCTTGAAAGCGCTACATATTTCCAAAGGAAGCTGTAATATAAAGGAGGTATGAAAAACAAACAAATGTAGTTTTGTGGATTGATGAGGTGTGTGTGTGTGTGTGTGTGTTCAGGTGTGTGAAAGGTTACATTGTGCCTGCATTAAAATCCCATTCAAACATTCAAATGTGTCAGTGTGCGACACAAGCCAAAGGACTACTGACTATACACTCTGAGCCTACAGTTTCACCTTAAATGAGGAAAAACGTTATGAAAGGTTTTGTTGAAACCTTCTATGCTGTGGGTTCAGAAATAAATGAGCTGTTACATTAGGAGTTCTTGGAAATGTCCTAATCCATTAGGTCTTTCTAGTCACTTTGTCTCTCGTGGTCTTTAAAAACACCAACCTTACTCAGTCTTTATACTCCAAATACTCATACTATGACAACTCCATATTAGCTTTATTTTTTGTTTTATGGTAAATAACCAATATGGTCTTTGACTAATCTTTACATGATACTGTATGACTCTTAGTATTTTCCGTTTTAAACATTTAAAATAAAGTGGTGCCATCTTGCCAAGGTCAATTAACCTTTTTTTACCTTCTTACCAAGACCACACACAAACGCACAGGGGGGAGCAGTGAAGTATGCAGAATCTGAGCCATATTTCCTCCTCGCAACATGGCCGGTGACGCACTTCACTGTGGGGGTGATGTTAGCATGGCCCGACCTTGAGTTTGGGCACTCACTGGGCCCTCCATGGCCTCCGTCCCAGCATGCTCAGTATGAGAGAGGCTCAGTATGTTTCTCGCTAAGGTACACGCTAAAGGTCTGGTTCACAGTTGAATTGACATTATAGGCCGTGTGGTAGTTGGGAGGGGGGGGGGGGACTGTAAAGTATAAGTATGAGTATCAGTAAAGTGATTGGAGATGTGGAATGCATCCCAAGAGAGGGAGGGAGGGAGCTGGGGGAATGAGGAATGGTTATAGTGCCTGGGAGGGATAAGGAATGGGGCAGGAAGGGGCCCTCCAGCCAAACCATTTGTGTGAGAAACAACACTTTCCATTAACACACTTAAGTTCTTTACTGGATTCAATTAATTTCTTCACACATAACATTTTATACAGTGCTGTTGCTATTGCTGTTGCTGTTGCTGTTGCTGTTGCTGTTGCTGTTGCTGTTGCTGTTGCTGTTGCTGTTGTTGCTGTTGTTGTTGTTGCAGATATTGAGGGGGGGGGAATCATCTGGCAAACAAAGGCAACCATTCTTATCAATGTTCTGGTACTTGTTGTAATTTCTCTCCGAGGCAATTTATGATTTCCTTCACTCTGGAGTGGAGGACCGAACCAGGCCCATAACTCAAGCAGAAACTCTCTGTGGCTCCCGCTTCCCCCCCGCCTTTTTTATGCTCTGCGTCAGAACTCTGTGTGTGTGTGTGTGTGTGCTACTGTGCCCTCCTTTCGCTCCTTCTCATATTGAAAACCGATTCCTGAAGCAGGGGGTGGGGGGATCTATATCTTTAGTGGGGTGATGTCATGAAAAAAGTTCAGGCTACAGCTGGAACAAAAGCAGCCATTGTGGCCCGGCAGGCTCATTGAGAAACCCACTCCACTGTGCCCTCCGCTGTGCTCCCAGTTTGTCCACCATCGGAGGAATGTTTTACAACCCAGATCCCTTCGAGGCATCTGTTGATGCTATTTGTTCTGTTGATGGAAGCACTCCTTGCCTAGTACCGGCTCTTACAGTCTATTAATGCAAATCATGACTGTACACTCGTAACAGTACATATTCCCGAAGACTGTTTAACGTTCAATATTGATTTTCGTTGTCCCCTCTATTGGCTCGGCTTCTGTGTCCTGTGAAAGGATCTGAAGCACTCAAACTTGTGTTGTTTTTAAACATGGCTGCCTAAAAAAAACATATCCAAATCACAATCTTGGGTAGGCGCCATGTTTTTGTAATCAAACTGCGGGGATTTAAGTTTCCAGTTCCTCCACATGTCACCCCCCCTAACATACACAGCCACTCACAGACACCCAAAAGAGGGCCATTTGTTTTAGGGTGTAATGATCCGTCTCTAGCACCACAGGGATCTGACTGGATTTCCCCTCATGATCACCTGCACTGCATGGGACGGACAAGGACACCCTGACAGGAAAGTGTAACTATTTACCCAGGAGTCATGCAGTAAATCAACAAATGAAGGTGAGGTTATTACTGGGAATTGGAGAGAAGGACAGTAATGGGGAGGAGGGATGGGGGGGGGGGGGGGTGTAAAGGCAAATCCAGCCCCCCGTCCTTCAAAACAGAATGTTCTGGAGGGTCTACAGTGACAAAACCACAGTGCCGTTCTGGCCGAAACAAAGGATTTTGTTCAAAGTTACCGCACTACAGGATCCGCATCATAAATCATCCCTTCAATCCCACTCATAAATCATCACAGCCTTGACAGCACTGAGAAATTCCCACCTAACAATGTCATGAGTCAGTCTAGGCACTGTCACATTGCATGACAGGGATTTGTGGTGGCAGCTCTTGTGGGCTTCTTCGTGGGTGTTAAACTGGATATTTACGTTGCTGATTTTGGACTGCCGCTCCGGCTCCAGGGCTATGTGACACAGTGACTGGAGCCGCTGCATCAGGGTGGGATTTAACACGACTTAACAAGCTTAATAAGGCACCCATATGATCTCAGTGGACAGTCAATTTTAGAGCCCCACAGAAGAAGCTCACAGCAACAGAAATCCCTCAGTGTGCAATTTAATAGGATTACGGCGGCTAATGACGATCAAATTCATTCGCAAAACCAATAGCTTTTAACCAAGAAAGCAGAGAGAATTATGACGATTGTGGCTGTTTGCTCTTAAACCAAACTATTTTATTCATGTTCTTTATACAAACTAGAATGAAATAACTAGAATAAATTACTCATTTCGGCAGAAATAAAATAGCATGGGCTTCTGCTAAAATAGGAGGGGATAGGATTCTAATATAATGGGAATTTCATTGGGAAAACACTATCAGGGACCCTATACGTATGATCTCCATGTCACTGGGAGATTAAAAAAACACGTATCCCTATCAAGCATTCAACTCCAGAAAAAACTGACATATTTTCAAATGCTAAAACTGGGTCAGAGAACCAGGAAGACTCAACAACATAACCCACTGTCATTTATTCAGACAGAAGTGTGCAAGCTATATGCTAGTGAACATGCATACAGGTACAGCTGCTTCTGCAAAACGAAAGACACCAAACAAAGAGACATGAAACCAAGGAAACAGTTATCATAGTTTGTTATGTTTTATTCATAGGAAACATGCCTCCTCTATTTTAGGAGAGTTCATATCTAGGCTTTCAATACCCGCTCTGCTGTCAATCACGCTAACAGATCACTCCCTTATGTCTCACACCATTTGGAATTTAAGGTGCATACTCCTCGTGACGAACCTCTCGCCTCACTTTGAGCGACACAGAGGAGGCGGCACAGAGGTGCCTTTGCTAAACACACAGCTAGACAAAACCAGCATGGAGTCACCTACCGTCTTCCGAGACACCATCAAGACTGCTTCGCATTATCAGTCAGACTGGAAGACTGAGGTTCTGAGACTGACTGGCTCCCAGGGAGCATGAAAATAGGTTCTTTCTTTGCTGTTTTCTGTGGTTTGTGTGCCACGCTCGCATCCTGTGCATCTCATCCTGTATTTGCCCTGAGAGGGGCCACACTCCACTGGGTGTCGAAGAGAAAAGGTAAGGCGGATAACTTCGCAAGTGAAAGACTGGGAATAGCACTTCTTTCCCAAACCTTCAAAAGACTTAAATAAGAATGTCACAAAAAATCACTGTTACCATCATTAGCGCATTCTTTTCTTCCTTTGGATGGGTTTCAGAATTGCCCTAATCCCCCCCCCCCCCCCCCCCCCCCACAACACACACACACACACACACACACATACATCAGGGGTCCTTATGGGGTGAGATAAACGACAACGAGGAGAGTGTTAGCTCCTAATTGTTACAGCATCCAAGTCATGTAACACAATTATAGGGGTTGGAGAGAAACAGCTAATGTGCACACTAGCAGGCCATCCAATGGATCAGGTATTGAATTTTCTCTTTTTAATTCACTTTCCAGCGAGCACAGGGGGGCATTAGTTAGATTACACTGTCAAGGGGAGGGATGGGAGGGAGGGATTTGGAGGGGGGGGGGGGGGGCATCTGGACCAGAGCAAGTTGGGTTTGGGGGGGGTGGGGGAGGCCAACGGGCAGATTTGTTTAGAGTGGCCTGTCAATTAGGATGCTAACCCTCTTGCTAAATGGTCATGCTGGTCTCCTTCTGAGGTGGAGAGACGGTGGGAAGGGGGACAAGGAAAAAAACACACAAAGCAGAATTGCAGAGGTCAGATACACAGGAGCACGTAATGGAATTGATGGCCACTGACAAATGCTGCAGATGGCCATCAGTGTATTTCCAGAACCCCTCTTGAAGAGCGCCGCACTCACAGACAGCAAGCGTGGAATCAGAGACCAAAAGCTTACAAGCCTTGAGGGATGTAAGGCCAGAGGCTCCTGGATGGGGGAGTGAGGCGATTAGCGAATCAATACCTGTCAATCAAAGGAAGTTGACTTTTTCCTTCAAAAAAGAACCTCATGTCTTAGAACCTTTTAAATCTATTCCACTCTTCTCTGTGTTTTTTCATCTCAGTTGGTAGAGAAATAGATTGATGCCCACCATGCTCTACCTAGATAAGAGAACAAAGTGAAAAGCCATTTTCTTCCCCCCACCCACCCACCCAAAAAATCAAACGTAACCTCATAAAAACAAATAATCATGAAAACATGGCCGTTAAAAAACAGGCAAATGGCTTGCATGGGGCTCAAAGTGACTGACATTGAAGGAGGGGGAAGGGGACAGTCGTTACTTTGTCTGTAAGATTAAATCCCCTCCTTTTTCGCCTGACAGTGGCCCACCACAGCCAGTGGAACATCTGGACAATGTTACCAGCCTCTGATCTAATCTTCAAGACAAGAACCACCAGCTTCTGAAAAAAAAACTGAAAAAGAAACAAAAAAAAAGCGAGACCCGCTCTGCCAGCTTTTAAACTGACTATACCTGTCCCAGATGTAACAATTTACCCCTCTTTTTGGCAAGCTTCAGAAACAGTAGCTTCCATGCATAAAAAGTCCATTAAAGAATGTGTGGATTGGGGCTGTGTCTCCCCATGGTCTTCTACATCACAGTGAGATAGAGAGAAAGGATTGAATCGCACGTTAAGCAGAAACACTATCTCCCCTCAGACCCAGCCCCCATGGTTCAGGACTCACAACAGGGCTCCTGCTGCAGACGCTGTACAGGGACATAACACAGCACAGCTTGAGATGTGCTTCGGTGCTTTTATTCTCATTGTCATGGAAGATTTATGAGAATTTGACTTATTATTAACACACTGATGTTGGGGCAAAATTTAATAAAGTCTGTAACTGCAAGGGGAATATTAAGATTAGATTTTGTTGAAAGATTGATTGAAAGTTTCCATGTTTTATATATCAGTGTTTTATGGTTTTATTTCTTACTGGATGCAAGCTAAAATATCCAGAGCTTTACAACACAGATATTCATGTTTGGCCTTTGTAGCACTAACCAGCATATATGTGCAGTATATGGTCCCACTCCCCACACAAACATGAAATATGATTATACTGAAAGCTGAACAAATATGAATAAAAAAAAACAGCATAACCTGACTGAGTCTGTGCATTGAAATCTGAGCAAAAAAATGTTAAACTATTCATACTCAATGTTCCTGGAACCTTTAATTTCATGTAATTTGAACTAGAGTCCTGCACCCTAATTTTTCAAGTATTACTGTCACCAAACACAATAGCGTAACAGCCTGTCATTCTCCCTGAGCTACCACACCCCTTCTATAAATACGGCACAAAAGGGTACCATGAGACACTCCAGGAGCTGTTCATCATCTCTGTCAGAGGCTACTGTTTCAGATGCTCTCAATGCTAATGAACCATAATGGGAACTAACACCGCAGTCACACAAACCGCTACCACTAGCCAAGTGACCGTAAACTATTCAACTAAAAACCAATAACGCAAAAGAAGATGCAATGCTAAAAATATGCTTGGTATGAAATGTGTTTTGAGAACACAGTGGCGGGCAGATGCAACATCCCCAAAAAAAGATACATTTAAATGTGCTCTGATGTTATGGTTTTGATTTCTTAGATGTAAAATGTTCTTTGTTTCAAAACGCCATCAATGAATACATGGTGGTTCATGGCTCCAAGTAAGAAAAACACCAACAGATGCAGCATGCCAAATGAAGACATTCCAAGACGTCTCTTTTTTGGGTTTAACGTCCGTGTCTAAGTTTCTACATCTTCATTATCTGTGGTGACAGGGGGAGGGAAGCTTCAATCAGAAGCGACAAACATGTCAGACACGCGAGGCTGAGAGACAACACCAAGGACCGGGCCCAGACGGTAAAATGCCTGCTCTTCAGGGTTCATAAATCAGGCATCTGATCCCTGCACGCCCCCCTCTTCCTCCCCTCCCTCTCCCCACCCCTTTCCCTCGGCCCTTAGCCTTGGCCACACAATCCCTCCCCTCCTCTCGCAAAAAAAAGAAAAAAAAACAAGTCTCTCCCACACTCTCACAGACCAGCTCCAGCACCACCACCACAGTCACGCCCTGCCAGAGTGTTGCTGTAAAACTCTTCCTCTGTGTCGTTCTTCGAAGTCTACGCTCTCTCTCTCTCTCTCTTGCAGTGGTGACCTGTTGCCGCCATGATGTCTTCTCTGCCCTCGCCTGAATTAGCCTTCACCCACATGCAAAACAACACTGGCTTTGCCAAAAATAGACTTGAAATGCTTGCTGCAACTGCAGATACAGTAAGTAAGTAAGTGAGTAAGTAAGTAAGTAAGTTAGCAGCAGTAAACACAGACAGCCGAGTTGGATAAAGTGTGGAAGCGTACAGGCCTATGATACCCGTTTTTATGTGCTGTTCTCGTCTTCTCTTTCTCTTTTGAACTAAAAATAAAAGAGAACCGGCATCTGATGATTATTTCTGTCATCTGATTAATAGTTCATCATAAATATTTGAAATGACACTGAGTACAGTGAGGACATGGAGAAGGCACAACAGGGCTCCGAGTACCAGGGATGGACCTACGTACCAAATGAATTTGTCACGTCTACGCCAAAGGCACTGTCAGCTGAGTAGCTCTCCTTCATTCCCTCTAAATAGAGCATTTTCCATGTTTAAATTAAAGCGATCAATAAGAAATTAAGCTAATTTTAAAGAAATTGTTTTTAAAATGTGGCTTAATTGTGCCTTTTTATATGTGACGAGTGCTGCACATAAAGATGAGAACTTCATCTTGGAGTCAGGTGTCATGGGTGAAGAAGTTGGATGAGGTTACTCCCCCTCAGAACGGATCCGCTCAGGACTGGAGCAACTCTGTGTATTTTATTTTTGCTCGTGGCGACTGTTACAGAAATAAACGACCTGCGGTTCACATCAGGTGTGGATCGCTGGGTCACACTGTGTGGGTGTGTTCGCACAGTAATTGCCATTTTCTGTTGTCACGTCTTCGGAAAATCTTTCCTCCCCTAATGCATTGCAATTAGTTTTTCATGACAAATTCGAGACAATTCCATGTGCATTTCGTCGTTAGTGAACCTGCCACTTGTAAAAGAATACGTGCTACTGCTGACTATTAAAAAATGCTGGAATAGGATGTTATTGAAGGCAAGAAACCATTAAGAGGGTATGATTTACATTAGAAAAACATTAGCAGCCTTAGCAGTAGTCAGGGAGAGGGATGGGGGAGGGGGGCATGAATGAAATATATCTACAGACCCCCACCAGAACATGGGGCTAGTTTCAAAACCTGAAGATCGCCTTACACCATTGCTGCCTTAAACCCCAGGAATTCCTACATTTTGTGTTTGTTGAAAGGCTAATTTGTTTCCAGAGCATATGTCATGGATTCTGCTCTGCAGTGTGGTGTATCAGTTTCCACTGGTGACTTTCATGCTTCCCTCAAACTAGTAAAATTATGGGTCTGGACCTGGACAGGAATGCTTATGATTTCATGTTATTTAGAGGGGGGGGGATCTTTCTTTATTTTCCCTTTGCACAGATGTACTTATTCACATACGTACTCGAACAGAGGGAGGGCAGTTTTTAACCATTCAACACAAAGATTCCTGTGTACATCAGTTTAGGTAATTTCAGCGTTTCAGTGTTCTCAGTTTCAAAATATCTCCTGCCAGATATGTAAGGTTGTTTGAAGCCGATTTGACAGACTCCATGCTCCGTGTGAGTGAATCCAATTTAACAGTGTCAGGCAGTATGTTAAAATCGCTATTAGCAGTAACAGGCTTAATTACCCATGATCGTTCCAGTGATATAAACCACAAGTCGGCCTGCACTGTTTCAGATCTGTTTTCTTTCTCTGTTCATAGTACTCATGTCAAGTGAGCTTTCAGTGAGACTGTAATATGATCCAAGCATTTCAGATTTAAAAGGTTGATATACTTCAGTTCAATTGGTCCCAACTGTTAGCGGACACCAGGTCCAGCAGCCTTCTCTAGAGGTAAATGTGCCATCTGTTCCTGGTGCTAACCATTCTGTGTAGCTTATTCAAGACCAGACAGAAAAGCAATTGTGCACCTTTCACCTTTTATTGCCTCAAATAGCAAAAACATGGATACCCAAGCAAACAGAAATACACCGTAAATATTTCAAGCTTGTTGGCAAAGGCGGTGAGGAACAGGGGACACAAATAGATTTTTCCCTTCTGTCCACAACACAGTTCAATTACTTTCAGACCTCTTCCTGTTCATTCAAATCCTGCCCGGTGGATCTGATAGAAGGAGCCTTGTGAATACTTGAAGGAGGCCTGTGTCCAGCCTCTGAGACATATTGTCCCAAAAAATGATCAAAAGATAAAAAGCTCCGTGGAGCCGGGTCTCAAACACGCATGTCTAAATATGGTCACAGACTGCCTATTCGCTGAATAAATGCTGCCTAGGTGGCTAAATGGAAGCAGGCATTCTCTGTTGACAACAGTCCCTTTCTTAAACCACACAATCTAAACAGTCCTCATTTTCATCTTAACATGTTCCATCTGTTGGAAGGGCGGAGCGCATAAACAGATGAACAGTCAGTACAAACAGCTGCAACACCCCCCCCCCCCCCACACACACACACACACACACACACACACGTACACACAGACCCCCCCCCCCCCCATTCCTGTCTTGCCTCCTCATGTTATCTCATGTTATCTCCAGCGCACATTATTCCGATCATGGAGCAACCTGCGCTCAGATGTGCTCCAAAGTCAGGGAGCTCTCCTAATCAGGCTAATCTTAATGGCTTTCCCTTAAAACGGGGATAAGCAGCCAGCGCAGTAGGGATGTACGTTTCTACACAAAGGCATGCAACAGTCTTTTAGTCTGCCCCCCCCTAATCCCCCCTCTCTCAGCCCAAAATTACATTTCTCTTCTGCTTAGATGATAAATAGCTTAATGCCCAGACTTATGTTAGCAAGAAATGGCTACTGGAGTCTCTCTCTCTCTCCCTCACTCTCTCTCTCCTACCCTCCCTGTGTGTGTGTGTGTGTGTGTGTGTGTGTGTGTGTGTGTGTGTGTGTGTGTGTGTGTCTGTCTGTGTGTGTGTGTGTCTGTCTGTGTGTGTGTGTGTCTGTCTGTGTGTGTGTGTGTGTGTGTGTGTGTGTGTGTGTCTGTGTGTCTGTGTGTGTGTCTGTGTCTGTATGTGTGACAGAGAGAGAGATGCAGAACTTGTCAGAACCTGTGCACACTCCACTCTGCAAGTTGCAAGTCCCCTGCACAAAAAAAGGTGCCATTAACAAGATTTACACAGATTTCTTGTCTAGGTTTACACCAAATTGGGCCCTCTGTATGTGCATCCCAATTAAACGCTGAGGAGCAGGCCTCAGCTCGCACATCCAACCCCAAGGGGATTCGGCCCTGGACACGGCGGCATATGAAAGTGCTGAGTCTAGGAAGCCAAAGCACCTACGAACATGGAAATCAGTGCAGTTAGAATGGGCCTGCACACACACACACACACACACACACATACATCACATATGCATGCAGCAGAGAAACCGAAGAGAGTTTCGATTGCAAATAAATATGAACATCAATAATACACTTAGTGGATGCCTGTGTGCTGCATGTGTATACAAGAACTTTCACTCTCTTTATGCTGGCCATGAATGAGGCCATGAATAAGGCCTGGAGAGCTCGATGATTACTTACAACATCCCAGTAATGGACTCATGCCTTAAGTGTTTATGGTACTAATTCACTATCACAGCACAGAACGAGTAAGGCTACATTTGTTTTCCAGCGTTCAGAAAAATGCTCTGGCGATTGCGCTGACCCTCTCTGCTGTTGAAGTTAGCCGCAGGTCCAGAACACTGCTCACTGTGGCTTAAGAGCCCACTGAGGGACTTAAAGTGAGCCTATATGAAAGTAGACCACTATTTAGAACTCCTAACTGCAAAACCCTCCCTGCCCCAATTCCAATTCACTGATTCATAAACCAGGAATAAATCAATGGCAAAGTAAAACAGCCCGATATAGAAAATTAAAACGTACTATTCAGTTAGCACTTCTTTAATAACATGAACGAATAAAGCATTACACAAAACATTTTGACAGACTTTTGCTGAAAACCCTGCCAAGAATGTTCCTTGCAGATTGGATGTGTCCTTTATGGGATCTTAAAATGAAGGCTCGAGACAATAGATTGCGTGTGATTGATTACCATGTGACAAATGTGTGGCCCTACAACCACTATATCTGGCAGTACAGTAAAAAAAAACCTTCTGTGGCTTGGTGTTTTGTGTCCTCATTGGTTTACTATTACATCAAACCAGTTGGCAAGAGTTGAATTTCAGGCTTGTCCCGCACAAGTGACACTTTCCAGAGCTAGGGGCCACCAGCTAAGTAATGGACTATTATCCCAATGATTCAGTAAAATAACAGAGATAATGCTTTCTAACAAACAGCAGGGAGAGGATAGTCTATTTGCTCTGGATGGGCTGATTGCAGCACTGGTGCTCGACTTGAATCAAATTGGCCTTAATTAGGCGCCAAATTGACTCGTGCCCTCATTCCGGTAAAGAAGTGCCGCAGAACTTTGAAATGGCATTCCGTGAAAAAGTGTGAAGAATAAAAATATCTGGATTTTGTCTTTGGGGTTTCTTCTTTGTCTTTTTTTTTTTTTTTTACAAATGGTTTCACGGGCTGTGTTTGTGTGTGGATGACATTTCACAAAGCCAAAAAAAGACAGACAGAGCAAGAAAGAACATCAAATACAACAGCTCTTCGCCTTTCTTGTTCAAAGTCCAAATCCCTTACTTCTCCCTCCCCCCTTCAGGCTGAGGAACAACTCTCTCTTCAGATCAGGCCTGCCAGACTCCAGAGTATTTCCCACAGCCATATTTGTAAAATCTTCAAACATGGCTTCCTGCATTCCACAGCGGGCACCTGCTGCTGGTAATAACAGGACTCTTCTCAGCATCACTTCCCCATGTCCCAGGGAGAGAGAAAGAGAAAGCGAAAGAGAAAGAGAGAGAGAGAGAATTTTTCAGCCAATATAACTAACCCAAATGAGGTCCCCTCACCCCGAGTCCAGCCTGGTTAATTACAGAGAAAGACCAGGACCCCTACCACTAGCTATTTCTTCTTCCCCTGTAGTCTCTGCCATGTGTCTGATGCCATCGCCTCCAGGAACAATACCGTGGATGGAAGGAGCATTTGTAAGATTGCATTGCAGTAGGCACTAATGCGAACCAGACCATGTCAGAGCCTTAGCTAGTCTTTGAAAATAAACTGTCCCCATTTAAGCCTCCGTAAAAAGCCAGAGGAGACATTCTGTTATCTGTGTCGTCCTTTCATCTGGTCATCTGGTCTAGCGATAAAAAAGAGCGAGAAATAGAGAGATATGTTATAGACAGAAAATACACTGTCCATGTTTTCAGGCAACAGCACAAAGGAATGATAACCTTGTCCTTTATTTGCCCTGATCTGTCTTGTGAAGAAAGCCAAGATAATAGGAACATTATGACTTTTTGAATCCTATTGCCCATTTTGGAGTATCAAATATTGCATTTTTTAAGGCATTAAGCGAAAAGTATGGACTCTGGGGTGAGAGAGGGTAAGAAAACATACCGTAGTATCACCAAATGTAACCCATGCCAGATAGCATAAATCTGGCCAAAAAAGAAACAACTTAAGAGAGGTAAGTTCTTGATAAGCAGAAAGTAGGCTAGGTTAATCCACTCAATGGACTGGCTGTCTAGTTGGTCCTGCCTAAAAGCCAAGGGCAGACTGTTTTCATAGAACAAGCAGAGTGATTGCCCATAAAATGCATGTATATGTCATCCAACTGTTACCAGCTGGCTTTAAATTGGGAAAATCTGATTTCCATTTGAGCTCCAGTTTAGCTAAATTGCAATGGTAACATTTACAGTGTGAATGGTCTTTTCACTGCCAGATCCAGCATTCTAGCCTCTTAAATGGAGCCTAGTTTTGTTTTATGGCCCTGTCTCTAAGAGGGCTTTGAAGATTCTTGTTGTTTCCGAGTTTGGGTACAACTCAAACTACAGCCACAGAATTTATGGACCATCATTCTGTGAATGCAACAAGTAGCCTTGTTTGATGCCAGAAGTGGTAAAAAGATGTTTCCCATACTTGTCAGGTCAGGACACCCGAAGAAAACAACTTGGACATATTTTGAACACAAAAAAAAGAAACTTAAAAAAATCATGGATCCTTCTTAACTGCTCACGACAAGACAAGGGTGACCTGATCCAGCCAAAGTGAATGCATGTCATGACAAAGGGCTTAGTTCCCAAAAGGACCTCGGGGAGCGCAGCCTTCCTCAATGTTCATTTAAAAAATGCTTTTAGATATTACAGGAAGACACAAGTTAAATGACAAGCAGATGTGCCGTGAAGTAGGCCATGTTGAAGTAGGCCATGTTGAGGGCCATCCTTCTTTGAAAACCTTGTCAGGGCAAGGGGTGGTCTGGTGCGTGTCACATTGTTAGCGGCTTCCTGCCTAAATGGTGACATCTGCTTTCAAGCACGAGTGAATGTAAGCCTTTCTTTTGAGAAATGCACAGCTTTCAAATTTACGGAAAATGGTAACGTCATTTTTTCCCCCAGTGGTCGCTGATGGCAAAGAGATCGGAAAAGGTCCAATCAAATAGTATACATTCTTAATATAACACACTGAGTAAATCACTTGTCTAATCAAACAACAATAATGCAATCAAGTTGGAAATTTCAAGACGTTCAGCCATAAGGCTGAGACAGCAGTCCTTCCTACAACAGTCACTGTGTGTCACATTACAACAAAGGTGAAGGGGTCGTAGTGTTTTAGGCTAAAACACAAAACACAAACTCACTCACTCCATCGCTCTTTTCTTTCTCTCGCTGTCTCTATGACTTTTTCACTCACACACACATACTGTCTCTCTCTCTCTCTCTCTCTCTCTCTCTCTCTCTCTCTCTCTCTCTCTCTTCACACACACACACACACACACACCCACGCACATATTGTCAAGTACAAGTCCTCCACTGTGCTTCGAGCAAAACACAGGTGTGACATGACTCACTTCGGCACTCACAATGCTCTCTCTGCGTTGTCATGGATAACTGATACTGATGGATGGTGGCCAAGTACAAAGACATAGTTTTCTCTCCCCGCCATCACACATCCTCCCCACCCCCCTCCACCACCCATGCTTTCTCCGCAGCGCAGCAAGGATGAGTGTCCCCTTTTATTCTCTTGCTTTATGGGATGGAGAAGCTATTCTGCTGACAGACATATCATCTGCTCTTACTCAGGAATGCACATGAAGTGTCGGTACTTGTGCCGGCCTTTGCTAATGGACTGCTAATAGAAGTGGAAGTTGCACAGCGACGTTTTCCCCCTGTAGTTGAGAGTGTGACAGTTTTGATGATTAATTACCAGGCCTCCTCTCTTGTTTTACCCAGAAGAAAAGGAGCATGGCTGGGATCTTCAGGAGTCATTAGTCTAGCTATGTCTTCCCCAGGCCAAACTACCTGCGCTAACTTGGACTGGGGCCCGCCACAGTCAAAGTATTACTGGGCCACTGAACAATGCCGTGTTTTATGGAAAGTAATAATCGGTAAACACGGAATGCGTTGTCAACAACACATAGCCTATGCCAAGTCCTTTCCTGCATGTTTGTGTCACGTACAGAGAACATCCACTGTCAAACACAGTTAAACAACTGAATGCTGCTAATGTCGACATCAGCTCAGCAATGAAAAATCATCATGTCTCCTAACATCCTTAGCAAATGTGTGCTTGCGTTGTTCCCTTTTCCTCATGCAGATTCTTTTTCATTGCAAAGAATTATGTAATGTCTTAGGGATTAGTAACATATTTTATTGCTGAGGCCCATTCTCCATACTAGCCTCAACCAGCACAAAGTGCTTATTGTACACTCACAACCTTGAGGTTTGCAAGCTGCCTACAACTTTAACCTTTGCAGGCCTGGTGGGACTCAAACACACGGAAGGAACATAAAATCTAACTGTAATAATTACGGTAATTATAGTCACCATTTTGACGTAAACCTTCTGATCGGTTGGAAGATTACCATGCACACTTGGCTTTGAAATTGTGAGGATTTTTTTTTTTTTTTAAAGACTTGAAAAAAAAAGAAAGAAAAGGAAAAGAGACGCTTAATCCCCCCCACCCCAGTCTGCTCCTGTTCCTACTCCTGCACATAGCAGCACTGCCAGCTCACAGCGACCCTCTTCAGCACATTTATAAGCCCTCAGAAAGGGGTTTACAGTGCAGCTTTTGTTTCCTCCTGAAAGGAGTGTGAATGTTGAATTTAGCACAAGACACCTCCTCATGCTGTCGCGTATTTGTTTACTTTAGCGGGCATGAGGACAATGCACACAATGAACACGCCTGAAAACAAAAGCACATCAGTCCTCCTGTCGTATTCTTCCTTTCTTGTTTCCGCCCTCCCTCTTCACCACAGCAGAATTACACATTCAGCTGCAGAAAAACCCACTTCGGCAGCAACCCCCCCACCCCCCACATCCCATTTTGAACACTCAAAGGCTACCATGTTTGTCGCTACCTCAGGAGACGGAGGGCCAACACCAAAGACAAAAAACGGTCGCTGTTCTGTCATTGTCCAGAGTTCAGCAGGTTAAAAACGGCCTGTCTGATCCCTCGTTTCCCGCAAGCAGCTCTGCCAAGCCAGCCGGCTGGACCTCAAGACAGTGAAAGCCCTCAAAGCGCCGGATCCCGGGAATGACTGGTCACTCTCCTAAGGCCAACAAACTCTTTCTCTCCCCTCTACAAACAGGGGATGGGGCCAGCTACGCTGCTTAAGAAGGAACATGGCTCTTTGAAATGTACAAGGCTTGGCCTTCACTGCGAGTGAAAGAGAGAAAGAGGGACAGAGAGAGAGAGAGAGAGAGCTAGAGAGAAGCATAGAGGGTTGAAACTATGAAAACAGGATTATATGATTATTGCCTCTCTCGCAATGCAACTCCAACACCAAAGGCAGTTGCCTGTGCTTCACTGGAAGGTTTAACCCCACACTTTACGTCCTACACAGACTGTATAGCAAATATGCTTTTCAAGCTGACAGTCCATTTTGATGACCTTGATGGTTTCATTGATCTGCGTTCAAAGTTAAAAAGATTCTATTAAACAAAAGTATTTGAATTTCAATATTCTTCCTTAGTGTTGATTCTACTTTAATTTAAATATCCCATATTACACGCTCCCTGAAGACAAAAGGTGAATTATCACAGCAAATTGTGCGATGAGAATGATAATTATTTCTGTGTATATGAGAGTGAGAATTGACGGAATCCCATTCAGGAAACACAGCGCTAACCCTCCCACGAACGCCCAGCTGCCACTTTGTGGGTCTGGTCGCACAAAAGCGGGGGTTCGGGAGCCTCCGGCTGTGTTATGAGTCCAGTGTTTATGGCGCAGGAGGCCCAGCATGCAACAGTGACCGACTGGACTCTCAGGCACACAACAATAACTCTGCTGTTAAACGGAGGTTTAATTAATCAGAATAGATCTCCATGAGTGCAGAGATGGAAAAGAGAGAGAGAGAGATGAGGAGGAGATGTGACAAACAGGAGAATGGAGCTATGAATGATGAGAAGATTAGCAACTGTCAAACCATTGTGTCAAAATTCCATCAGCAAGAACAGAGACAATTACTTATTAAAATATGTTGACTGGATAAAATCTATGAAGGTATGTTGGGTTTCTAAGGTTTACATTACATTTTTTTATATGTGATTAAAAATGTATATAAAGTACTAAATCTATAAATTGCTGTAAATAACCCCAAACATACCCATACAAGAAGTTCACAGATGCCCTTATTAGATTACAACATTACTTTATTTAACAACTGTATTTTTCCTTTGGTTAGACAAGTTACAAGGCATGAAAACAACATGGCAGACAAACAAAGATCAAAGCCGGTTTCATAATGAGGTCTGTTTGCTACAGTAGGCATTCTGTTTAGCTCAATCAACTTGGCCCAACAGCTGCTACATTAGAATAACAACATACATAAGTAACTGAACCTCTTTAAAAATATCACAGTCATCCTTCTCGTTAGCGTAAGATCAATCTGACATCCATCAGAAGCAATCCATGCTTGTCAAACTTAGGAGAAGGCTATCAGAAAGTTCTTTTGGAGTTTCCCTACTGAACTTTTCACTGCCTCAAACTCTGTGCTTTGTTATGCCACTTCACTTAAAAGCCACTTACTTGTGGCATGAAGTAGCAACATCTAAGAGCAAACAAGCAGGAACAGACCTCCCAACCAAGCAACAAGAAGCATCACAACAGCAAGAAAATATATATATATATTTGTCTCCATCAAACAATGTTTTGCACAGGGAACTTTTCATCCTACAAATGAATACCACACAAGCTGCTGCTGGCTATGAAAAGCAGGAAACACACAAAGCCCCGACTCTGGAATATGTTTATGGGAATGGGCTATGAATGTAGCATTTGGCTAAACAACGGTGCCAAGAGGAATCCTGCCATCGCATTTCTCTCTGGGGCTCCTACACAAAGGAAGCCATAGAGCAGCAGTCAAAGAGCGTCTTTGAGTGAGCGGCTCACGGTCAGCTGCAAAATAGTGGGGAGTCACTGCTAGCAAAGTTATTGTCGAGGAGTAGATGGATCAAAGCTATACGGACACCCAGTGAGTTAGCCACTGAGGAGCTCTGCAATCAGGCCCAGGGTCATTATCCGAACCCAAAAAATCACAAACCCAGGACAGAGTAGACAGGGCACAGCTGTCTACAGGCAGGCCAACGGTTATCTACCAAGCACAAGATTCTGGCTGTAAAAGCGTGCCATGATTTCTTACCAGGCAGCAGTAGCATCATGTTAAGCGCCCATCACCATACATTTGCTCAATACATTCAGGGAAAGAGGGGGAAAACTATGTTTTTTGCAATTCGCTTCAAGGGTGTACTTCAGTAGTAAACATATCCTGCCACCTGCCCCTTCTGGAATGCACCCTCTGTCAGCAAATCACTGAGGGAGGGTTTTTAAGCTTATGTTTGTTTGACACACAATCGCCCATTATTGAGAGTGGGTTTAGCTAATGGGTTTTTAATAGGCCAAGGGGTTTCGCGCTGTCTCTCTGCTGTTAAGAGACGGCTGCCACTTATTCTGGAAACATCTTTAAATAACATTCTTCCCACAATCGCCAGCCTGTCTCCTTTTTAATGACTATAGAAAGGAGCCCACCGGTGAACAAAGACGGCTTATAGACACCTACCTACCTATCACAATTGGCCCACATTCATGGGCAATTTTAGTTTTATACTGACAAGTAATGTTTTAAAAAGTTATGTAGAGGAAGGATTATTTTTTTTTATCAAAGAAATGTGTCCAGAGGAAGAAAAAGCTGATAATTAAAAAAAAAAAAGCTACTTTTGAAGAAGGGTATGCAGGAAATTTCAGAGGAGACAGGCATGGATGTATGGTGTCTCCTCCAAACGGATAAGGAAGATTTTAATCTTAGTTACGCATATATGACTAGACGATCAAAATGCCTTGACATCTCAGTACTGATTACTCAATACTGACAGTAGCTTGAGGCTGTACGCCAACTAAATTGCAAAAGGAAAAGTAGAGAAGAACTTCTAAAAGTCCTCATCATTGATTTATTTATTTATTGTTTATAATTCTGGCTGACATAATCTAACTACCTCCCAACACACTTTCAGCAACACAACCCTAAATTGCTTGAAAACAGTTTTACGAATTAGATTATTATTATTATGGTAATAATAATAGAATAGTAATATTACCATCAGTCTGTGGCATATGTGTGGTGAGCCATCGCAATAAGTGTGCACAAACTGCCTGTAGGGTACATTGTATTTGCATAAATACATTAAACAAACATCAAACTGTTTGATAAAAAACAAAGTCTAAAAGTGAGTCTTTTTATGGTCTGCAGGTTCAGAGACCACTGAGATAACTAGATCTATTAAGTAATGAAGCCGTTATATCAAATGCGTTCCACACTTCACATGAGGTCATAAAATACGCACAAAAATGATGCTGCTTACTACAGGCCAAACACAGTAGATATTAAATGAATTTGCGATGACTGAAGAACATCTCTGTCATATACTGGCGTTATTTACATGTGAAATAAATTCACCCACAAATACTTTACTGCCATCGATTTTTTTTTATTTCCACTGCAATTGACCTGCGTAAATACTCAACTGAACAATCCATATGTAAACTCGTCTCTGTTAAAGGTATGGCACTGTTTGTAAAAAAGTTTTGGTGAAATTAAATTAATAGGATTCTGTCTCAGTTCACGCATTCACATAATCCTACACTGAACACTTTATAAACTCAGACCACTAAAATTGTAGTTTATGGCTTCAACACGCACACAACCGTACATATTCATTCGCTATGTTAGGCTTCTTCTAAACATGGATTTACACCAAGCACATTTTATTTAGGTTGCTGACATAAGGCTCAATGATTAATTCATGCCTATTTGGAAATCTTAGTAATTGTCCATCTTTTGTATGGACCCGTGCGTAATCATATAGCCTACTTCGTGCCTCGAGCTCCAGTGCAAATGAATGGAGGCACGGCAAGATATGGAATAGTGTTCCGACAATGTCATAATCATTTATATCTCTAATAATCTTCCGATTGCCTGGTGAATACCAATATCAACTTTTGCTGTTGTTGCCCTTGCGCTAACACATCAATTGAACTGGCAAGTTGCTGGTCTACTATGAATAATATCGGGCAATATCGCGTTTCTGTAGACATGCTTTTGCAGTAGGTTTAGTAGAATATCAGGTCGTGTGCTGCTCTAGTTTGCAGGCTAAGCGGGGACAGGTGTTAGCTTATTGCAATGGTAAAAAGGGAGAGGCTATATGCAAAGGATTCCCGACAGCAAAGTGACATGTACATTTCAACAAAATGTACCAAATGTAACATTATTGTCTGTAGCCTTATCACTTGAAGTTGTTGAGGCAACTGACAGTCATGAGGTGTTCAAGTCTTACCTTGTGCCGTAACAATGTTGATCACAAGCAGAAGAACGAGTCCAGGTGATGTGGACATTCGAAAGGAGAGTCCTCTTAGTCCGGTTCCAAATCTCACCGACCGTCGACTCTTCCCCATTATATGGAGAATAAAAAGTAGTCAGTGAAGAGAATCCGTCGCTTTTGAAGTGTGAATATTATAATGAAGACTGTTGCTGTGCTACTTATTAAATGGAATGAGCTGTGATGTCCCAGCCCAAACTCGTATAGTTCTGTGGTGGCTTTGCTCGGAATAACAGTAAAGAAGACGATATAGAGTTCAAGAGGTCCCAGGACTTGTGTCAGGCAGTCAGCTACAGTAAGGTGGTGCGAAATGCCGCCGCCCTCAAGCTATCATATGACTGCTCCCCCCTATGGCAGAGGGGGAAACAGCTCAAAGAAATTCCGTGAAATTGTTTTGCGTAGCGTTAATGTACAACCAAAGGTAGGTAAGACGAAATGTGTAAAGGACTTGTTTGTTTATTGGTCTTTCTGGTGTTTCTTGCACGGTTGTTTTTTCTTCAGATAAGAAACACATCCACTTGATACATCCAGCCCTCGCGCCGCTCCTTGCGTTCTGTCAGATGTGCGGGAGACGGACTGAAATCTCCTCCACAACCACACTGCTCTGGCCAATCCACATACTACTGACTGCCCTCCTCTGGCCGTTTGCAAGACCCGGAACGGTTATTGGAAGGGATTCCGACTGTCACTGCGTCCACGCGGCTTTCTACCTAAATATTTCGTGTTACAAATGGTTGTATTCTCGTTAACCGGAGAATCAAACGACACTGCCTTGGCTACTGGGTACACAGAGATTTGGTCGCGCCATATTTATGGAAGCAAAGGCTACTTCTCATATGCTGAGGAAATATAAGGTTTCAGAGAGATGGAATTATATTTTATAGAACATACTTTTATCTCGTTGGTATCTGCTTGGCCATAAGAGCAATAAGGTAGGCTTTAACCTCTGCTCTAATGTACAAGAATCTGCTCCGAATTACTAAGGACACCTTTTACATCTTCTGAGACTGCCTTTAAAAGTCAGTAAGGCATCGATTATGTCATTCTTTGGCGTGGTTCTTCTAAGAGCCTCTGGAAAAGTGATCTTTTTAGGTGTTGTCAGACATTTTTAGCAGTGTATAAACGTAGGCACACGCAATTTCTGAATAGCAAAGGGAAAATGTGGGAACTTCTTATCTTGGTAAAGAACCTGTGAAGAACCATTTTTAAAGGATCATAGTGAGTGCACTGCACTTCCTTCCCCTCAGCCATTACCTCTACTGTTCCTGTATCTTGGGAAAATGGATCAGAATCATCAGAATAAAAGCACCGAGGTCTTAGGGTGAAGGGGGATAAAAGCCTTTGTTTCAACTGGATTTAAGTATTAAGAGAAAACAACAGTACGTTGTAGAAAAGCTCTTAATTCACTTGATGGGGGATTTTGAAGGCCTCCATCCAACAAATCTTTCAAGATCCGGAAATGTGTAAATAGGAAACTTGTGTCATGGGAGGAAGGGAAAAAAGCGCAAGGGGGTAAACACTTCATATATGGTGAGAAGGTGTGGTAGATAAGTTGTGGCAACATGTGCCATGTGACTGATTCTGCCTCATTATCTGTAAATTGACGGGGAAGGTAATGGTGACCTAATATTCTGTATCAGTCATTGTTTTCCCTCCATAAACTACTGACTGACTTCTGGCTTGATTGTCATTCAGTAACCGTATAGGTTATACGTGTGTGTATGTGGTGAGGTTGATGAAAGACTATAGAAGGGCCGTCATCACAAAATATTGTTTGCTGATTGTATTATGTAAGCTCTGAAATTTGAACAAGTACTGATAATGCTGTCATTTTCAGAAATGTCATCTCTGTTCGTGTTTACGAGAAAGTCTGCTCAGTGGCATACCATCCCATAACAACCAACCGTATAACATGCACGCTATGTCCAAGAACAGGCATTCGGCATAAATCTACTCAGCAGTCACACAATAAAATATTCAGGCATTTGGTGAGCTCACACTGAACAACCTTGTAACAAACACATGACATCACAACTCCAACAGCACAACAATGAGATATGCTAAAGTTGGCTATTGGTGAAAGTTTAATCTCTTTAAGTAGTTACATAATAGCACAGCCCATATTCAATCACAGGATAGGTCCCCGGGAAATAATCACATATATAAGGTCTAATCTAATATCTAGATTAAAAAGGATTACAAAGACACACCTGATCTAACCATACAATCTGAAATGAGACACAAACAGCGGTTCTCTACATCACGTTCAATTTCCTGTTGCTGCTGGAGAACAGGATAGGCAATGTCATTCTTTCTTCCTTTCAGTCTTTAGATGCTTTCTCACTGATCAACTTGTTCTCTGTCCACCAGCCAGATAGCCACGTGAACAAAAGCATTGTTGCAGAACCAGACATGTGCTTCTTCAGCAAAATCAAACTGATTTGTTTGAGAGCTCTAGAAAAAATATAGATACCCAGAGAATAAGAAATGTGCACAACTGAAATGTAAGTATAGTGGATTGTCATTGTGGCTGATACAATGGAAATAAATCCCTAAGGTTACTTGGTAATCTCTCAGTCACACAAGATTGTGTTAGCACACACACACTTCCATAAAATAAAAAAGGTGCATGGTTATCAACAAATTGAGAAACCTCTTTATAATGCTATGACATATTTTTATGATATTTTCCCATCTGTTTCTAATCTTACATCGTCCATCCCTTTTTTAAATCACTGCGGGTAGAAGGAAACAAAGTAATGTTCCTTAAAAGTAATTATCCTCTCATCTACTGGCTGACTAACACCTGGTTGGGAAGTTTTGTTTTCTCTCTCTCTCGTGGCTCTGTACTGGACTCACTTCTGATGATGAAACTCCTTTGTAAACATCTCTGAGCCATAAGAGGTCACAGAGCAGCATCCTGGAGAAAGGTGAAGTACAATGGTTGGGTGCTCTACGATGATGAATGTGATGGCTAAAAACCTTTTATCCCATACTCCCTCTCTCCCTCTCTCCCTCCCTCTTCTCCTGTTCCATCCCTCCCTCTGTGATAAGTATCTATCCAAGCCAAACACCCCAGACAGACTAAATGGGCTACTTATTGTCTGCTTTAAACTCAATAATCCCTTTCAAACACCAGACACACATCTACAATCCAAACTCTACTGATGCAGACGCACACATACACATTCATGCAACAAAAGGTCACGTGTACATACATACATGAACATGTAATGAAGATTATTCCATAGTGCTGTGCCTTTAAATGGATATAAAACAAACATGGAAACAACTTCTGAGCAACAATAGTTTTCTGAAATTGTATTATTGCACATGAGTGACATCAGTGATGAAATAACACAATGACATTAAAACTTGCTGTAAATAGTTGGACAAGACAGTTGTGAAAGAAATGTGCGTCTGAAGCATACTGTGGTATGACATTCATTGGAGCCTGAACCAGTTACTGAGATGATAATCACCCTGAGTGTTTTCTCCATTGCTTCATAACTAATTCATACACCATTCTAAACCAGATCGCTCTTAATTACATCCACAATTCCAGTGGTGACCAATATGAATGTAATTAAATAATTATAAGCTTGCAGGAGCATCCTCAGAGTGTGAGAAAAGAGAAAAGTGTTTTATGAATATAAATTGTAAGCAGATTAACATGATAAGTGGATGTGAGAGGAATGCAAGAACAGTAATCACCCAGCCTGAACAACACCCATTAACAGTCTTCTATAATCAATGGATCGGATTTCATCTCAGACACCTGTTGATCTGAATCCTGCTTTTGAATGCATTGTGTATAATAACAATAAATACATGCATAATGTTCAGACTCAATACACCTTATCCTCTGTTGTAAATAGATGGTGTGTACAGTCATGCATATTCATCCAAATCAAACTTGGTGGTTAAATGTTGGCACTGGCATACTTTACTTCGGGCCACATGTGTCAACGGTGCATAAACATGCAAATTGTGCTAAGCACTTTTGTACGCATAAAATAGTGTTTATGGAAAGATGCTTTCCGGGAACCATGCGTGCTTCTGTGCTTATTCTCAAGGTGGCGCATGCATAATATTTGTAATTTGCAGAATGGCAACACCAGGAAGTGCGTAATCTCGGTAAGAGATCAATATATTAATTTATCCTTTGTTTTATATGACTCACTTTCAGATTGATGAAGAGAATGGGTGTATGTTGTGCTTGATAATTCTGACAAAAAAACCTCCATACACAAATTGTTTGTCCTCATGGTTCTATAACAAGTTGGCCACAAAGCTTGATACATTTGGCCCTTCATGTTTTTGTCTTGCGTCACCTGTCGTTGCAGTGCTCCTGCTGACAGAGTTAAGAGGTGGCAGAGGTCAAAGGTCATGTCTCACTGCTCTCATGCAGCTTCTGAAACTCACACTCACTCAATCCCTCTCTCACACACACACACACACACACACACACAATATCAAAGAGGGGGTGAAAGCAGGGGTCACCTGTATTCATATCAGTCTCCTTGATCACAAGCGGTGTTAAAAATACATTTCAAGTCCTTATGAATATTCAGTGGCATGTAAACAATGCAAGTTTCCACCTTTAGTGCATTGTCATACTACTCAACAACAATGTGTACAAATGTGTGCTTTTTATGTTTTTTTTTTTAGATATTCACAATGTAGTTTGAAATAAGAAATGTACCTGTAATTAATGTCAAGTAGTAGTTCTGTCCCCTGCTTGACATTTCTAAGGTCAACTATGAGAGGAGTGTGAATGAGAATAATGACAGAGAATTCCAACATTCACAAGTGAGGTTAGCTTCTAGCCTGGGGTTAGGGTTGAGGTGAGGGTCATGTCAAAGTGCAGAAGTAAGCGATATTAGAATAAAGGGTTCAGAGGCCCTTTAAAGTGAACCTTCAGGAAAAAGTAGGAAATAAAACGAAGCTGAAATCAGGACTCCCAACCTTTGAAGCTGTGCAGCACTTTCTCTTAGCTGTTTAAGTGTGTCTTAAAGATTAGCCATGGGATTTAGAATTAAGAAAGAGAAGAAGTAATAATAACACTCTCAGGCGCGTCCTGCTGAGCCGGAGGAGGAGGGGGGTTGACAGCGGCTCCATTGTGGTCTTCCCCCCTCAGTGATGGGAAAATCCACTTTACTTGAGAAACACAACATGGGCACCGGAGCCCAGGACCTGCCAACAGGGTACCTGGTGCTCTTGGAATTCCAATGATGAAAAAGAAAAGAAAAAGAAGGGGGGAAAAAAGAACAAAAAAATCACTCCCTAGTTTGTGATGATGCACATGGAGGACTCACATAAAGTTTAAACCAAATCACATTGGACTATGAGGTCATGAGACAGGCCATGAGAATGTAAAATGGTGGCATACTGTACATGAAACAAGAGGTTGTTAAATATAATAAAACATGTGACTAACATATGCTTAAACCACTCTTTCTGACAAACACCCTCAAGTTGGCAGTGGGCAATAGCATCAATTTATCAGCCATCAGCCAAGCGCAGGCAAAGAAAGAAAGAGGGCTTTGGAAAGTCGAAGTTGGCACTCAATAAACCCCGGCAGAGACGCTGCAGCTCCTGTCACCTTTTAGGGCTGTCTTTACCGCAGCATTAAAGTGATTTGCAGCAACATATGTGGCAAAGAATCAAAACTGCATTTGGCTGATAAAGATGCCACTGCTGACAGAGCATGGCACTGCATCTCGAGCAGGTCATTCTCTGAGGCCACTCGCATCCACGGCGAGATCCACTCGCAGATTTACGGTCTCTATTTTTCCTCCTCTCCCTGTAAATGCTGCCACTGTTCTCCACGCGGCAGGGGAGCAATTTTAATAGGTTCATTTGTCAGGAACTTGCTTTGTATTCTTCAAAATGGAGCCCATTAGCTGTATTTTTGCGGAGAGTAACAGAAGCCAGGCTTAACCCTGCTACCTCAACCAAAGAATTACTAGCTCCATTAGTCCAGGGGAACATGTCAACCTTTCATGCCTGGATTCCTCCAAAACTTGGAAAACAGCCAGAGTTCTTCATAGTAATTGAGGTAGGTCTGCACCTAGAAAGCTATAGTTAATGATATTGTGATATTCTTGGTTCAGTTTTGGTTTTGGTTATCCATATAGTGCAGGGTTGCAGGTACAGTTCACTGAATATAATCTTCTCACATTCATCAATACATGTGCATTGGGGAAATGATAATGAATACAATAGTGTTATTTTGGTTTTTGATATCAGGTCAGTCAGAGTACACTGCTGGGTTTCAGCTGTGGTGAATCATCTTTTCCCCTCTTTGTTTCCTCCAGTTGTCTATGGAGAAGCAGAACAGACAACAGATTCAGCCAATGCTGTTGTATGTCCATCCAAATAGCCTTGTCTTTACACAGTCACCTCGCATGACTGGCTATGCACAGTCAATGCACAGAGGACAAATCTCTAAAGAAGCCAAGATTTACAAAAATGCCAAACCAATTTGGCTTTGCTATGCATTATACATGCACTTCTATGCAGCGGCAGGGGTTTAATTTATGCTGTGGACATGGATAATCACAGTCTATCATAGTCAAATCCAATACAAATCTGATATACTTGTAAAAGTTACTCAAGGATAAGTGTATTACCATTTGGGGAATGGATTGTGGATGTTAGCAAGATGGATTGTGGAAATGTAAGAGCATTTCACAAATAAATGATTTAGAGATGAAACAGCACTGTTTTGTCAACATCAGTTTCATTTGAGTGTGTTGAAATCACCCGAAATGATTGTTTCTTTGTCGGAGATGTTGATATTTCACATGACGGCGTTTTGACAGCACACAGTATTAAAATGGTATAAAAAAAAACAGCTTTGAGCAGCTTGAAGACACCCCATATGACACATGCTTGATGCCCTCACTGGCTGATCAAAGGAGATCTGTCTTTTTGTTATTTCTCCCGCATCTGTTTATTTTCTCTCAGTTTAGCTGGGGGGAATGTTGGGTAGAGACGCAGCAGAAGATGCCGCCATTATGAAACAGAGGAGAGGTGAATGAAATGCCTACAGTTAACCGTTCTCATCAACAGACTGTGAGAGAGTAGAGCTGGAGTATCAATAAATCATTTAAAAACCATGAGCTTCGCACAACGTGGGTGACATTCAGAGGAAGAGTTTGTTCTGTAGAAATTCTGCCTGGTTAATAAATCATTTGAAAGCCTTTGATACTCTAAATTGATCATTCATTGCCCGAAAACCCTTTAATACCATGCTCTCTTTGTATGGGAAAAAAGGCTGGTAAAGGACACTGATATCAGAAGGTTAATTAGATCCCTACAGCTCCAAGGTGGAAGGGAGAGAGCAGGAAACTTCAACAAACAGCCCACAGGCAATTTACTCAACAACAACACCATCCATGCACCTGGCTCACCATTTTTGCACACCAGAGGTCTTTTGAAATTCCACCCGGGATGATTAGCTGATAAAAACGTTGAAGGACAAATAAGCAACCTGAATGCACAGCTTTTGTCATGTAAGGTGACGGCCAACATTATGTGAAACAACTTCCTTTAAGACAAAAATGGAGAATCCAAGGAATTTTGTTGAAGTATGCAGTGCGACGCATAAAACTGTAGCAAATCTGTTTTGGTTGCACCATATCAGGCAATGAGCATCATAGCATATTTCAGTTCATAACATATTGATAAGTGAACCATAAGAACATGAATGTGAAGACTCATACCGCAGAGGATTTCTGCAGAGCAGTCAGATTATGAGCTTTCCTGAAAGAAGTAATCAGTCTAACATAAGCTTGCCAGTGCATGTGTGTGGTTAAACTGGTTTCAGCTGAAATGGGTGTATGGGGGATTCAATCATAATTTAAATTGAAAACTTGCAAATGCATTGGGCTGTGATTGAGAAATTCATATCTGTAATCTAAATGCCCCTCCCATCTCAGTCAATCAGGCTGTGGCTCTCTCTCGGTCTCTCTAACACACACGCACATACACACACTACAAAAAAAAAAACAATAAGATAATTACAAATAAGCAACATAAACAGAAACAAAACATTATTCCTGAATGACTGAAGCACAGTTGACACAATGGACGGAATATCACTGAGTCTATCCTCCCTCTTCCTTTGCAGTGTGGTTCAGCGGGCATTTGAAGTGGCAGACATGATGTGTCCTCGGCTGGTGTGTCATCCTCCTGTCCAGGTATATCTTTCCCTTTTTCTTTTCTCCTCTCTCCTCATCCCCCCCCCCCCCCCCCCCCCTGCCCGCCTCGTGTTTGATGCAGCTGACGCCACTGTTCAGGAGGGGAGTTTAAAGCTCAACTGTTTTTGGAGGAGACGGAGAGGACGAGGAGGTCCACATCTAACACCCTGTGGCACAGCCGCCCCACCCCCTGCTCCTTAAGCTCCGGGCCAAAGTGCTGTGTTGTTATCAGAGCTTCACAGGAAACCAGCCCTGACTTACTCCCACCAGCCACCTGACCGGGGGCATCGGGAGAGGACCTCTCTTGTTCCGACCGGACTAACTGCACCTGTTACTCATCACCTCTGTGCCACCTTGCTTATCTGCGGCATCATGTGCCATTTCAGCAGACTCATCTCCCTCCTCAGCCCACCACCCCTACCCCCTACCCCCCAACCTTCCTTTGGCTGGCTGTGAAAGCTCACTTGTGTTAAGCCATCCCCATCCACCCTCCAACTCTGGCTTGAGCCTGCCCCAGGCTGCGATTCGGCTAATCTCTCTCATAAATACACAGCTCACAAAAATGGCTAAAGTTGCCATCAGACATAATCACATTTCCATGTTTACTGTTGCAGCTATTTTCTGACTTGAAATTCCACACCCACTCACGTTGGAATTGTCAAAAGCAGGGAAATTTGGGGCAAGCAGAAAGAGTCACTTGGGTTCAAAACATCCAGTTAAATATTTCAAAGAAGTACACTGACAGTGTATGTTATGTTTCTGTATGTGACACTTAACTGGACACCATATTTCACATTTTGTAATCCATGCTGAAAGAAAAGCAGAATACTGGTAATGAACAAAATTAAGTATGTACTACTGATCAAGCAATTTAAAAAATATATATCATTAATAAAATACTTTGGGGTTTGGTTAATTAACCAAACTATTCTAAATTAATGAATCACATATATCAATTTGCTGAGAGAAGCATTTGCCATTGCTAAAGTAAAGTGAAGTGACAAAGTAAACAAGCCTTGGCATCATGTTCACACACATTAAACCTTCGTTACATAACAATTTTACCTTAACAGCTTCCGAATCATTTTGGTGATGACTTGTAATACAGAGAATGGCATCTGTGCCACTGCCACAGCATGCATGGCACGATTGGTATTGCACTATGTAACTTTGGTAGACAGGGCAAGACAGCTCTCGCAAAAACTATGTAATTCTTTATGGCACTACTTTACACAACAGCAATAAGACCCTTTTGCTAGCTATAAGACGTAGCACAGTATTCTCTGTATGGATATCATGGCAGAGGCAACAAAACAAAACAAAAAAACTTTTTTGGAGGAAACAAGGAAGAGAAAAGAGAGATTAACCGAGCATGACACCAAACAAGTCAGTCTTGGTCTGGCTTTTAATCCTTGACGAGAGCTAAAAGAGACAAAAGGATGCAAGTCAGTTGGCCTTCCTTCTGATGGACTTGTTATAGTCTTGTGTTGCGCTTGCTTGATGTTTGGCTGTGTAAGGAAAGATGTAGACTCACTAGTCTACCTTTACAAATATCTCTGCCAATGTAATTTATGAAAGAATGTGGCGTATTCTAGAAAGCTTATCGGTGTCATCCCTGTCACCGAGATTTGTAGTTTTTCAAGATGCCCAAAGTCATCAACCTCAATCCCATCGCAGGCTGGCATCCAAATAAATTCATCTGATGCCTAAAAAGTAAGATCAGACTTTCTCAATCTCCCTGGAAGTTTTCAAATGAGCTAGTTTGTCATAAATGACACTGTCCAATGTATGTCATGCACAATATGTGCTTTTATTATGTCACTAACAACATTTTATTCGATTACACATTCTCCCTATTCAAATGCTTAGAAAACAATGTAGACTATAAGGTGCTGAAATTGCAAGCTGTATTTGCTGTATTTCAGGTTCATGTTAGCATTCATCTCCGAACTCAAAATAAATAAATGATGCAGTCACATTTGTATAAAATCTTGTGATATTACTCTACCTTTCAGTCGATATGCTTCTTTGGCTTCTGGTGTTTGCCAGTTGTATTTCCTTCAGCTTGTCAACAAATACTTGTGTGCCACTGTCCATTAAGGGGTCTCAAAGTGTGATTTGTGTTGATGAAAGTGGTGTAAAAGTGAACTACACACCGCAACTTTAGGGGGTGCTTAGTAGCAAAACATACCAATTCTAGCATAAAAACAGATACTTCAATTAAATGAAGAACACATTGGCTTTATTCCTGATGTACCCATCTGACCCATCTGATTAATCTGCATGAATTGTATTCCAGCTATTCCCGATGATGACATTAAAAGTTTGTGATTTATCTGCATGAATTGTATTTGATGCGCTATTTTTCTATAATTAGTTCACATTCAACAAGATTGTTTGGTTTGATCTTGCACTCTGATCTCATACGTACATGTACACTAAAAGTTAACACCGTCATGGCTGTAGTGGACTATTGTTTCATCATTGGTCATCATTTTATTTTGTGTCAATATATCACAGGAAATGAAAACCAAATGAAACACAATGGGGAGAAAAACACTCTTTGCAGTAAATAACACAAACAGATGAAAAGCAACAGTGTCTCCAACGCCTCTTTTTCAGTTTTTCCAAACGCTTTAAAGTCTGGGTTTAAAACCCTTAACTTAGGGAGGTGAAAAAAATTTGCAAACGCAGATTAACTTCATCGATCACAATCCCCCCAACCTCAAACAAGCTTTCTGCCTGTTTAGTCCCAGACGGCCCTGGTGCCCGGGAGGTTAAAGGTAGATAGATAGGAAGATAAGAAGAGGCTGCACTGGTGGAAAGTAACAAAGGCTTCTTAGTTTCAGCAATGAAACTGCAGCAAGCAATTTGCCCTTAACATTCCACAGCTCAGAGAGGATTGTGTGAGTGAACAGAGACAGACAGTCTGAGCACAAGGCAAAACTATGGAGCAATAAGATCACACCATTATAGGCAAAATGTATAACGTTTCCTGAAAGTTTCAAAATGTCTTCTACTCATGTGGTTAACCGATAAGCTGTTTAAAAAATGTGAATGTTAAAGAATGTTCCTTATACTGTTATCTTCTCAGATCATGCCATAGATATATTTTGTATGTATTGTACCATACTTTGTGAGCTATCCTTTTTTTTTTTTTTTGTAAAAGGTTGTGTAGAAAGTCGTGCCTTGATGCCTTTGTCTTGTCTGGCTGAGACTTTTGTCAGTAAGAGGTAATTACAGATCCCCATAGATGAATCACACAGAGCCTGTTGATTCAAGTCAGACAGGAATTCTGACCTCTGCAACAGACACTTTTGACTTCGAGGTCCAAAGGATAAGGACACAATACCGAGAAGAAACTTTTAATGTCATCATTGGGAATAGCTGGAATACAGCAATAGCTGAGATAGACTTGAGAAAATGCAGACTTTCACTCGTACATTTCATTCTGGGTAGTTGTAGTGTTCTTCTTTCAATTATGTTGAATAATTATTAACTCCTTGTGAGACTG